>NW_027008434.1:0-50760 GCF_036934945.1 Oncorhynchus masou masou | reverse complement strand
CGAAAATAAAAACAAACAACAAAGGCGTCCGAAGATCGACAAAATCGGTGCACGTTAAAGCACATTATCCACACTTTTTACATGTCGTACATACAAACGCCTGCAGGAACAAACACCAGCGCATAATCCTGCTTTTTAGGCAAAGCATGGTGTGCAGGAAAGTAAGTGGGTTGTGGTCAGTGTAAACCACAATAGGGACCACACATACCTCAATATGCTTCAATGCCCAGATTAAAGCAAGGGCCTCTTTCTCCCCCACTGAATAGTTAAACCTTCAGGAGAAATAACTAACAGGATGTTCAACACCCCCATCTGCTTGAAGCAACACTACGCCTGCCCCTACGTTACTTGTATCCACATATAGGTAGAAGGCAGTTCAAATCATGGGGCAGCCAACACAGGGTCAGAACTAAGAAGCAGTTTCACATTTTCAAAAGCACTCTGACAGCAGGAAGACCAGATTAAATCAGCCCTCTCCTTCAACAGATCAGTCAGAGATGCTACAACCATGGAGAAGTTGAAGCAAAACCCCCGAAAGTACCAAACCATACCTAGGAAGCGTTGCAGCTCCTTCTTGGTGGTGGGCGGTGGAAACAGATTGATAGTGGCCACTTTAGCCTGCACCGGGAGAACACGACCCTGCCCGACCACTCTGCCGAGGTAGGTCACTGTTGCCTGGGAAAACTCAGTTGGCAAAGTTCACAGTGAGACAGGCCTCAGCCAAATGTTCAAACAGAGTCCGTATCTGCACAAGATTGCGCTCCCAAGTGTCACTATAAAACAACCACATCATCTAGATAAACAGCACAGATTTCAAGGCCAGAGGTCACCCTATTCATTAGACGCTAAAACATAGCAGGAACATTGCGTAGGCCTCAACTCCTGACCGAATAGGAGAAAACACCCGAAGGAATCTCTTGATGACAAAGGCACTTCCCAGTAACCCTTCAGCAAATCAAACTCAACCGGACAGTACCAACCTGGTAAACACAATCTTCCATCCGTGGGAGTGTGTAACAGTCCGGTTGTCAGTGCAAAATCTAAGATAGTATGCCATAAGATTGTTTGAGGACAGTGCCCCACATCAACATTTTCCACAATCATAGGTTTCATTAAATACTCACTTTTGGAAAATCTTCCTCTGACTTGTCATACAAAGGGTCCCAGCTATAACATGTAGTGTCATTTTGTTAGATAAAATCCTTCTTCATATCCCAAAAAGTCGATTTAGTTGGCACCATCAATTTGAGTAATCCAATTGTTCAACATGCAGAGAAAGCAATCCGAAAATCTACGCCTAAACTTTGATTCAACAAGTCAAAGTACGTTTCTAGTTCGTGCTCAGGTACCCTAAAATGTAGTTAAACTATAATATTTCATACGGAAAGAAGTACAGTGCCTTGCGAAAGTATTCGGCCCCCTTGAACTTTGCGACCTTTTGCCACATTTCAGGCTTCAAACATAAAGATATAAAACTGTATTTTTTTGTGAAGAATCAACAACAAGTGGGACACAATCATGAAGTGGAACGACATTTATTGGATATTTCAAACTTTTTTAACAAATCAAAAACTGAAAAATTGGGCGTGCAAAATTATTCAGCCCCCTTAAGTTAATACTTTGTAGCGCCACCTTTTGCTGCGATTACAGCTGTAAGTCGCTTGGGATATGTCTCTATCAGTTTTGCACATCGAGAGACTGATATTTTTTCCGGACCTCTGAGACTATCACAGTGCACGTGCATTTATACGGAGACTTGATTACACACAGGTGGATTGTATTTATCATCATTAGTCATTTAGGTCAACATTGGATCGTTCAGAGATCCTCACTGAACTTCTGGAGAGAGTTTGCTGCACTGAAAGTAAAGGGGCTGAATAATTTTGCATGCCCAATTCCGTCCGTCAGCCAGGAGCTGCCGGAGCCGTCCGTCAGCCAGGAGCTGCCGGAGCCGTCCTTCACTCCGGCGCAGCTGGAGTCTCCCGCCTGTCCGGTGCTGCCGGAATCTCCTGTTAATTCGGGATCCATTGCTAGGGCCCCCAGTCCGAGGTCGGCGGCGAGGGTCACCGGTTGAGGAGGCGGACAAAGACGATGGTGGAGTGGGGTCCACGTCCCACGCCAGAGCCGGCACCGCGGACAGACACCCACCCACCCAGACCCTCCCCTATAGGTTCAGGTTTTGCGGCCGGAGTCCGCACCTTTGCGGGGTACTGTCACGTTCTGACCTTAGTTCCTTTGTTATGTCTTTGTTTTAGTATGGTCAGGGCGTAAATTGGGTGAGTTTGTCTGTGTTCCGTTTTCTATGTTGTGTTTTGTGTTTGGCCTGGTATGGTTCTTAACCTGTTACATCTATGGGGGCGCTATTTCATTATTGGATAAAAAAACGTGCCCGTTTTAAGCGCAATATTTTGTCACAAAAAGATGCTCGACTATGCATATAATTGACAGCTTTGAAAAGAGGACACTCTGACGTTTCCAAAACTGCAAAGATATTGTCTGTGAGTGCCCCAGAACTGATGCTACAGGCGAAACCAAGATGAAACTTCAACCAGGAAATGAGCAGGATTTTTGAGGCTCTGTTTTTCATTGACTCATTATATGGCTGTGAATGCGCAAGGAATGAGCCTGCCCGATCTATCGTTTCCCCAAGGTGTCTGCAGCATTGTGACGTATTTGTAGGCATATCATTGGAAGATTGACCATAAGAGACTACATTTGCCAGGTGTCCGCCGGTGTCCTCCGTCGAAATTGGTGCGTCATCTTCAACTGCACGTCTTTATCCAAGCGATTCACTGGAGAAAGTAGACATCCACGAACGATATATCAATGAAGAGATATGTGAAAAACACATTGAGGATTGATTCTAAACAGCGTTTGCCGTGTTTCAGTCGATATTATGGAGTTAATTTGGAAAACGGGTTCGCCGTTTTGATGACTGAATTTTCATTTTTCTTTTGGTACCCAAACGTGATGTACAAAACGGAGCGATTTCTCCTACACAAAGAATCTTTCAGGAAAAACTGAACATTTGCTATGTAACTGAGAGTCTCCTCATTGAAAACATCCAAAGTTCTTCAAAGGTAAATGATTTTATTTGAACCCTTTTCTGGTTTTTGTGCAAATGTTGCCCGCTAAATGCTATGCTAAATGCTACGCTAGCTATCAATACTCTTACACAAATGCTTGTTTTGCTATGGTTCAAAAGCATATTTTGAAAATCTGAGATGACAGTGTTGTTAAGAAAAGGCTAAGCTTGAGAGCTAGCACATTCATTTCATTTCATTTGCGATTTTCATAAATAGTTAACGTTACGTTATGCTAATGAGCTTGAGGCTCATTAGCCAAACGTGAACAAAACGGAGCGATTTGTCCTACACAAATAATATTTTTTTGAAAAACTGAACATTTGCTATGTAACTGAGAGTCTCCTCATTGAAAACATCTGAAGTTCTTCAAAGGTAAATTATTTTATTTGAATGATTTTCTTGTTTTTGTGAAAATGTTGCTGGCTGAATTCTAGGCTTATAGCTATGCTAGCTATCAATACTCTTACACAAATGCTTGTTTAGCTATGGTTGAAAAGCATATTTTGAAAATCTGAGATGACAGTGTTGTTAACAAAAGTCTTTTTTATTTTTTTATTTCACCTTTATTTAACCAGGTAGGCTAGTTGAGAACAAGTCCTCATTTGCAACTGCGACCTGGCCAAGATAAAGCATAGCAGTGTGAACAGACAACACAGAGTTACACATGGAGTAAACAATTAACAAGTCAATAACACAGTAGAAAAAAAGGGGAGTCTATATACATTGTGTGCAAAAGGCATGAGGAGGTAGGCGAATAATTACAATTTTGCAGATTAACACTGGGGTGATAAATGATCAGATGGTCATGTACAGGTAGAGATATTGGTGTGCAAAATAGCAGAAAAGTAAATAAATAAAAACAGTATGGGGATGAGGTAGGTGAAAATGGGTGGGCTATTTACCAATAGACTATGTACAGCTGCAGCGATCGGTTAGCTGCTCAGATAGCAGATGTTTGAAGTTGGTGAGGGAGATGAAAGTCTCCAACTTCAGGGATTTTTGCAATTCGTTCCAGTCACAGGCAGCAGAGTATTGGAACGAAAGGCGGCCAAATGAGGTGTCGGCTTTAGGGATGATCAGTGAGATACACCTGCTGGAGCACGGGCTACGGATGGGTGTTGCCATCGTGACCAGTGAACTGAGATAAGGCGGAGCTTTACCTAGCATGGACTTGTAGATGACCTGGAGCCAGTGGGTCTGGCGATGAATATGTAGCGAGGGCCAGCCGACTAGAGCATACAAGTCGCAGTGGTGGGTGGTATAAGGTGCTTTAGTGACAAAATGGATGGCACTGTGATAAACTGCATCCAGTTTGCTGAGTGTTGCAAGCAATTTTGTAGATGACATCGCCGAAGTCGAGGATCGCTTGAGAGCAAATATATTTATTTAATTTAATTTGCGATTTTCATGAATAGTTAACGTTGTGTTATGCTAATGAGCTTGAGGCTATAAATAGGATCCCCTTGCTTGACGCAAGAAGTTAATCAGAGGTAGGTGTCGTTTTTCCTGCTTGTGTTTCGTGGGTGTTTATTTTCTGTGTCTGTGTTCCACACGGAACTGTTTCGGTTGGTTATTTCACGAGTCGTTTATTGTTTTGTTTCAGTGTTCGCTTGTTTAAAAAAAGAATATGAACACGTACCACGCTGCGCATTGGTACTCCGATCCTTACTACTCCTCCTCGTCGTCGTCGGAAGACAGCCATTACAATCACCCACAACTTTTGCTGTTAGGCGTCCATTTCCTCAACAACTGATCTTGAACGTTGTAACCCTAGGCAGAACTCCTTACTTCAACCAGAGGTATTTTGGGTATAAAAATTATCTTTATGGAACAAAAGGAACATTTGCTGTGTAACTGGGAGTCTCGTGAGTGAAAACATCCGAAGATTTTCAAAGGTAAACTGTTAATTTGATTGCTTTTCTGATTTTCGTGACCAAGCTTCCTGATGCTAAGTGTACATAATGCTATGCTAGGCTATCGATAAACTTACACAAACGCTTGGATTGCTTTCGCTGTAAAGCATCATTTCAAAATCTGACATGACAGGGTGATTAACAAAAGGCTAATCTGTGTTTTGCAATGTTGCACTTGTGATTTCATGAATATTAATATTTTTTTGTAATATTATTTGACTGTTGCGCTATGCTATTCAGCAGTTGCTGACAAAAATGATCCCGCAACAGGGATGGGTAGCGTCAAGAAGTTAAAACCAGTTAAGTGTTAGGGGCGCTATTCTAATTTTTGGATGAAAAACGTTCCCGTTTAAAACAAGATATTTTGTCACGAAAAGATGTTCGACTATGCATATAATTGACAGCTTTGGATAGAAAACACTCTGCAAATATATAGTCTGTGAGTGCAACAGAACTGATGTTACAGGCGAAACACAGATAAAAATCCAACCAGGAAGTGCCGCAATTTTTAAAACCGCCTCATGCCAATGACTCCTTATATGGCTGTGAATGAGCTTACGTTTTCCAAGTTTTCCTCAAGGTGTCTAGAGCATTGTGACGTCTTTTTACGAATTTCCGTTGAAGAATAGCCGTAAGGGACCATATTTAGCAAGTGGTCACATGGTGTCTCCTGCAGAAAATCTAGCGTATAATACTGAGGTAGCCATTTTTCCAATCGCTTCTTATGAGAAACCAATTGCCTCAACGGATATATTATCGAATATATATGTTAAAAACACCTTGAGGATTGATCCTAAACAACATTTGCCGTGTTTCTGTCGATATTATTGAGCTAATTTTGAAAAAAGTTTGTCGTTGTAGTGGTAGCACTTTCCGGTCGATTTAAAGATAAACATCTTGTTAATCTACCCATCGTGTCCAAGTTTTAAAATGTTTTACAGCGAAAACACAACATATATTTATGTTAGATCACCATCAAATCCAAAAAACACACAACCATTTTCCCCAGCCAAAGATAGTCACAAAAGCAGAATTAGAGAAATTAATCACTAACCTTTGATAATCTTCATCAGATGACACTCATATGACACAATACATTTATGTTTTGTTCGATAATATGCATATTTATATCCACAAATCTCGGATTACATTGGCGCCATGTTCAGAAATGCCTCCAAAATATCCAGAGTAATTACAGAGAGCTACGTCAAATAACAGAAATACTCATCATAAACTTTGACGAAAGGTACATGTTTTACATAAAATTAAAAGATACACTTGTTCTCTATGCAACCGCTGTGTCAGATTATTATTTTTTAAATACGAAAAAATCATACCATGCAATAATCTGGGACGAGGTCAGAAACATTTCTCCGCTATGTTGGAGTCAACAGAAATAAGAAATTACATACCTTAAGGGAACATTTCAACATTTTCTGTATGGTTAGTGAGAAAGTGCATATTGCAAATGTACCGTCCCTTACTAGACGTCCGAAAACATTTTTAAAATTCGGGGACGGCGTCGGGCCGAGCGGCAGGGCCAGACCTACCGGGAAGTCATCAAATGAACTTTTCGGACATTCGGTTTTCGTTTTATAAAATAATCAAATTTTGGTCATTTTTCCGCTATCCCGGAAAATCCCACAAGAGGGCATAAGCAATCATACTGCAATTTGACAAAACATCACGAATCACGACGGGCCATATCTCGAAAACTGACAATATTTCGAAGCCGGAACTTGGTGAGCATAGGTTTGGCATAATGGGCAGTTGGCCCCGAACAAGATGGAGTCTAGGCCTCAACGTTTTTTGAGTTATGGCCATTTTTCTGGGATTAAAGGTCCAAAATGAAAAGAGAGAAATTATTTTTTCACTTCACGTCAAAGTCAAGGAGCCTCCGGTGTCAATAACAAAAAAATCAGCCATTTATCTATCGTCATTTAAGAGAAATCGTACAATGACAGATTTGTGATGTTCAAATATAGGTTTTTTTTTTTCAAAAGTTACAGATCCAGTTGCAGGGTGTTCATACGAATATTTTTAAAGTGTGCTGCGGAGCTCTGCGAGATTTCTGTGATTTTCTATGATTTTCTGAAATAACACACACTCACTAAACCCTCCGTAAATAACTAGGTTCTTAACGTAAAGAAAACTCAGGATTCTGTAAAGGCATACCCCAATGAGGATATGAGTTTATTTATAGCTTCCTGTGCCAACAGGAAGTGCCTTAAATGGTGTCATTGTGGCTGTATCCAAGGGTTAAAAAGGTCAGATCTTTTCAAAACTTCATATGTGTGATTAGGCAACCCTCCTGAACTGTAAAATCAGTCATTTCTCCCAACAGATGTCAAAGAAAAGCTCTCTCACACACACACAGCAAGGATGGAGTGACAAAGCGTGGTGTTTAAAGACACAGAGAGCAGGCAATGGCATAAACATAATCTCAAGGCCGTGCCGAGTTCAACGAGATATCCCGCTTGACCGTAGCTCGCTCGGTCTAAGCGCAGCGACCATGAGAAAAGTAGGCCCAAAATGAAGCCTGCACCACAACGTCATTTGATTTTGGGTGACAGTGGCGGAACCGTTAGGTTTAGAAGGACAATTCAAACACAGGAATGTTCCTAAGGTCCTCCCGATCTGTGCAAGCCTAACCTTGACCGTGTGGCATTAACCCTTCACAGTTAAAAGAAGGTGTTTACATCAAACAGTTTGCATTGACTTCTCTCCCCATAGGAATACATTGCCTTCACCTCTAAATTCAACCTGAAGCCTATGTGGGTTATGAATGCCTTATGAACCTGTCTTCTATGACAGTCCATCAGGACACAATGAGGTCTACCTGTGTCGATTCTAGGCTTCCTGGACCAACCGGAAGTGCTTAAAATCACCCTAAAAGTGTATATCCATACCCTGCCTGCAATTTGATGGACATAGTGCATTGAACCCTGTGTAAATCAGTCAATTCTTAACGTAAAGACTTAAAACTCAGGATTCTGTAAAATAATACCCCAATGAGGATATGTGTTGACTTATAGCTTCCTGTGCCAACCGGAAGTGCCATAATTGGTGTCTCAGGGGCTGTTTGGAAGGGTTAAAAAAATCAGATCTGTTCAAAACTTCATATGTGTGATTAGGCAACCCCCATGAACTGTAAATCAGTCATTTTTCCCATAAAAATTCAAAGGAGAACTAAATCACACAGATACACAACTTGGATGGAGGGACGTATTGGGGTGCGTAGAGACTGACACTGCCTCCAATAGTTAGCTTTGTTCGAGCTAAAAAAGAACCGTCAGACCTAGAGTTCCGAAACTTTAGAAACCTGTTCTAGACCTCAGGTCGATAGTGCGTGGTGAGTTAGGTGGCTCTAGAAGGTTCTCGGACCGAGAAACAGCCTTGTACATTTGCAATGACTTCAATTCATTTTGGCCATTACGAAAATGGCGACATTTAGAAATGTCTCAGAGACACAAGACTAGGTGCATTGAAACCGGCTCGGCCCATAGAGATGGACCCCAACGTTTCTGTCCGATAGCTCATTCAAGGACCCCGTAGCAAGTAATTGAAAAAAAGTGGATTTTCAGCACCAATTAGGGTTTTACTCGGGCACCGAAGGACCTATCGAGCCGAAACTCGGGATTCGGGGTCGCCTCACATAGGACTACACATAATGTCTGAACTGGACCCGTAGCTAGAACATAACTATGTGTTTTATGTTTTTATTATGTTTTAAACTAAAGGCGCTGTGAATTATGGGCCTGCTCTGACATATGTGATAGTTGGCTTCTAAATGAGTTGGAAAAAGTGGGTTTGGTGTCAATTGGTATCAGTTTGGTGTCAGAATGACATCTAATTGACTGACACTGACTTGCTAGTTGACTTTTGTTAATTTGCAATATGTTTAAGCGGAGAGGGACCATCACCAAAATGGCATTCTGAAATCAACACAAAAAATGGCATCACCATAGTGTCCAGACTGTGCCGAGTCCAACGAGGAGCCCCACTTGACCGTAGCTCGATCGGTCTGAGCGCAGCGACTATGAGAAAAGTAGGCCCAAAATGAAGCCTGCACCACAACGTCATTTGATTTTGGGTGACAGCGGGCGGAACCGTTAGGTTTAGAAGGACAATTCAAACACAGGAATGTTCCTAAGGTCCTCCCGATCTGTGCAAGCCTTACCTTGACCGTGTGGCATTAACCCTTCACAGTTAAAAGAAGGTGTTTACATCAAACAGTTTGCATTGACTTCTCTCCCCATAGGAATACATTGCCTTCACCTCTAAATTCAACCTGAAGCCTATGTGGGTTATGAATGCCTTATGAACCTGTCTTCTATGACAGTCCATCAGACCACTATGAGGTCTACCTGTGTCAATTCTAAGCTTCCTGGAGCAACCGGAAGTGGTTAAATTCACCCAAAAGGTATTTGGATGTACATCACCAGCAAAGGTGAAAATGACTCTGCATTCAACCCTGTGTAGATCAGTCAATTCTCAACTTAAAGACTTAAAACTCAGGATTCTGTAAGTGTCTATGTCAATCAAGACATGTGTTTACTTATAGCTTCCTGTGCCAACCGGAAGTGCCTTTAATTGGGTCACACTGTCTGTTTTGAAGGGTTAGAAAAGTCACATTTCTCCAAAACTTCATATATGTGACTAGGTAACCCTCCTGAACTGTAAATCAGTCATTTCTCCCAGCAGATGTCAAAGAAAAGCTCTCTTACACACACACAGCAAGGATGGAGTAAAAAAGTGCGGTGCCTAAAGACACAGAGCGGGCAATGGCATAAACATAATCCCTAGGCCGTGCCGAGTTCAAGGAGATATCCCGCTTGACCGTAGCTCGCTCGGTCTGAGAGCAGCGAGCATTAGAAAAGTAGGCCCAAAATGAAGCCTGCACCACAACGTCATTTGATTTTGGGTGACAGCAGCGGAACCGTTAGGTATAGAAAGACAATTCAACCACAGGAATGTTCCTAAGGTCATTCCGATCCGTGCAAGCCTAAGTTTGACCGTGTGGCATTAACCCTTAACAGTAAAACAGGGTTTTTTGATCTCATAGAATACAATGATATCTCTCCCCATAGGAATACATTGCCTGCTCCCATTAATTCAACCTGGAGCCTATATGGGTTATGAATGCCGTATGAACCTGTCTTCGGTACCAGTCCATCAGGCCACTATAAGGTCTACCTGTGTCGATTCTAAGCTTCCTGGACTAACCGGAAGTGGTTAAAATCGCCCTAAAAGTGTATATCCATAACCTGCCTGCAGTTTGATAGACATAGTGCATTCAACCCTGTGTAAATCAGTCAGTTTTTATGGTAAAGACTTAAAACTCAGGATTCTGTAATAGAATACCCCAATGAGGATGTGCGTCGAGTTATAGCTTTCTGTGCCAACCGGAAGTGCCATGATTGGTGTCTCATGGGCTGTTTCCAGGGGTTAAAAAAATCAGATCTTTCCAAAACTTCATATATGTGATAAGGCAACCCCCACGAACTGTAAATCAGTCATTTTTCCCATAAAATTTCAAAGGAAAACTAAATCACACACACACAGCTTGGAAGTAGGGACCCATTGGGGTGCGTAGAGACATACACTCCCTGCATTAGTCAACCTTGTTGGAACTTTTAAAGAACCGTCAGACCTAGAGTTCCGAAACTTTAGAATCCTGTTCTAGACCTCAGGTCAATAGTGCGTGGTGAGTTACGGCGCTCTAGAAGGTTCTCGGACCGAGAAACAGCCTCGTACATTTGCAATGACTTCAATTCATTTTGACCATTACGAAAATGGCGACATTTAGAAATGTCCTAGAGTCACAAGACTAGGTGCATTGTGACCGTCTCGGCCCATAGAGACAGAACCCACCGTTTCTGTCCGATAGCTCATTCAAGGACCCCGTAGCATGTAATTGAAAAAAGTGGATTTTCAGCACCAATTAGGGTTTTACTCGGACACCAAATGACCTATCGAGTCGAAACTTGGGATTCGGGGTCGCCTCAGGTAGGCCTACACATAACACAAGAAATGGACCCGCAGCTAGAACGTAACTACGTGTTTTATGTTTTTTTATGGTTTGAACCGAAGGCGTTGTGAATTTTGGGCCAGCTCTGAAGTATGTGATACTTGGCTCCTAAACGAGTTGGGAAAAGTGGGTTTGGTGTCAGTTTGTATCAGTTTGGTGTCAGAATGATATCAAATTGACTGATGGACGGTGACTTGCTGGTGACTCTTGTCCATTTGCAATATGTTTAAACGGTGAGGTACCATCACCAAAAGTGACATTCTGAAATCAACCCTAACGAGCGATGGAGAGGTACCAGAATCACTGCCCAGCCATCCCGAGTTCATCGGGCCAGTCAATTTGGCATTCCTGCACAATTTTTATAGCATGACAAATTTGTGATGGTGAATGCCCAGTTAACCATATTGCAAATGCACAGTGACTTTGCAAGAGTGAGAAAACATAAACAAATGGAAATTCTGAAATCAACCCTAACGAGCGATGGAGAGGTACCAGAATCACTGCCCAGCCATCCCGAGTTCATCGGGCCAGTCAATTTCGCATTCCTGCACGATTTTTATAGCATGACAAATTTGTGATGGTGAATGCCCAGTTAACCATATTGCAAATGCACAGTGACTTTGCAAGAGTGAGAAAACATAAACAAATGGAAATTCTGAAATCAACCCTAACGAGCGATGGAGAGGTACCAGAATCACTGCCCAGCCATCCCGAGTTCATCGGGCCAGTCAATTTCGCATTCCTGCACGATTTTTATAGCATGACAAATTCGTGATGGTGAATGCCCATTGAACCATATTACAAATGCACAGTGACTTTGCAAAAGTGAGAAAACATAAACAAATGGACATGATGAAATCAACACCACGAGTGATGGAAAGGAACAACAATCACTGCCCGGCCATCCCGAGTTCATCAAGCCAGTCAATTTTGCATTTCTGTAGGATTTTTGAGCATGTCAAATTTCTTATGACATTTGGCCCCCACAAAACATATGCCACTTAAGGGTGTGTGAAGTTTTTTATAAAATTGAGCTATTTTTGACTTTTGACTTCCTATGAAATCATATTCCAAATGGAAAAAACATATGCCTAATGCACAAATAAAAAATAAAAAAATTATGATGATAAAATATGACTAAAGTATGTTGATACAGTTCTTATACGTGTGTAATTGACACAAAATTCTAAAGAATTTCAAAAAACGGTCCAGAAAGCACTTTTTGACTTTTGACTTCCTATGAAATCATATTGCAAATGGACAAAACATGTGCCTTATGCGCAAGTAATAATAAATAAAAAAATTATGATAGTAAAATTGGACAAAAGTATATTCATACAGTTCTTACACATGTGTAATTGACAAAAAAAGCGAAAGAATTTCGAAAAACGGTCCAGAAAGCACTTTTTTAAGGGGTGATAAGTTTTTGACAAATTCATTTTTTCAAAATTTGGCTTTTGGATGTTGACTTGGGGTCCATTTCCTATATGAAAAACCAAGGTGGAGCGCACACGCCACCTGTTGGATTTTTGAAGTGTTACAACTGGCAATTGCCATATGGCATTTGCAAAACATTTTGCATGAATCAACGCCGATTTGGGTGGTATTGTCCATCGTGTACATGGTTTGTACTATGCCAATGGTTTCCCATTCATTTTTGTCCATTTAAGGGGGAATTCCCTTACATCATAAATATTCCCTTACCTTTAATGATCTTTCATCAGAATGCAGTGCCAGGAATACTAGTTCCGCAGTAAATCGTTGTTTTGTTCCATAATGTCCATTACTAGTGTCCAATTAGCTACTTTTGCTAGTACGTTTAGTTCACATGTCCAAAAGCTGGTGCTGGTACAGGCGAACTCGGACAAAAACTTCAAAAAGTTATATTCCAGGTCGAATAAACTGGTCAAACTAAGTAGAGAATCAATCTTCAGGACGTTATTATCATATATGTCCAATAACGTTCCAACTGGAGCATTTGTTTTTGTCTACAGAGTAATGGAACACATGGTGATATCATGAGGAATGCGTGTAACCAGGAACTTGCATTCTGCCAGACCACTGACTCAAATAGCTGCCTTCCGGCCCCACATCACACAAGAGGCTTCATTCCACATTGTACTGACTGTTGACATCTAGTGGAAGCTGTAGGAAGTGTGAACAGATCCATATCTTACTGGGAGGTGAATAGGCGAGGAGTTGAAAATCAACCAGCCCCAGAATTTCCACTTCCTGTTTGGAAGTTTGCCTGCCCTATGAGTTCTGCTATACTCAGAGATATAATTCACACAGTTTTAGAAACTTCAGAGTGTTTTCTATCCGATAGTAATAATAATATGCATATATTAGCATCTGGGACAGAGTAGGAGGCAGTTCACTATGGGCACGCAATTCACCCAAAGTCAAAATGCTGCCCTCTATCCCTAAAAAGTTAATTAACTTGGTCACAAATGGGTCTTCCAAATGGACAAATGACCCCAAGTATACTTCCAAAGTTGTGGCAAAATGGCTTTAACCCTCCCGTTGTTCTCATTCTGTATACACCCCGTGTGCTCCGGGTCAAACTGACCCGCCTTGACTAAACCCCCAATTAGCACATGTGTGACAGTATGCATGTGTACAGCCTTTACAGATATACTTCTTACACCTGCAGAACACAGTATGTGTTTTTCAGTCATTCTTTGGTGGGCGGATCTGACACCTCTTCCTCTTACTTGCCCCAGCTGGGGAAGTGGCTGGGGGCTCCTCAGGTTGCTCATGAAATCTAGCCCTCTGAACAGCTTTCACAACATCTGCAGATGCGTCTGTGTAGTGGAGATGCTCCCTTCTTTCGAAGAATGGAGTTACAAGTGCTTTTCCCAGCTGCTCCAGGAACACCCTCTTCTTGTTGCACTTAAGAGGCATCCAGCTTGGGTTGATCTCTCTATCACAATGGCATTGTAGGAGGAAACATCAATGATGTTGTGGAAGATGACCAGGGGCCAGCGTGCAGTCATCCTTCTTCAGCTGTATGTTCCAATCACCTTATCTCGGTTGTCCACACCTCCTTTGTTGCAATTGTAGTCTAGGATCATGGCTGGCTTCCTGTCCTGGCGATGGCTAATTTCAGCCTCTGTGTGCAGTGTGCTCAGGAGTAACACATTCTTGTTTTTCTTTGGGAGGTAGGAAACTAGAGTGGTGGTGGGCGTGAAGCCAAACTTTGATGAGAAGACCTCTCTTTCCTTTGACACAAGCAGTGCAGGTGGGAGCTCAGGCTTGTTCTTTCTAACTGTGCCAACCATGGTGACGTTCCTCTTCAGGAGCTGCTGTCCGAGTTCATAAGAAGTGAAGAAATTGTCACGTGACATTGCGACCCCTCAGTCCCTCTGTCTCATCAAGCACAACGCACATCCCCTGGTTCTTCTCTGGGCCTCCACTGGTCGGCTTCCTGGTGTAGACTTGCATCTTCCAAGCGTTGCTGGATTTGGCGTCGCAGGCCCAAGTCAGTGGTGAAAATCACTTTTATTAAATATATATATACAGTGCCTTGCGAAAGTATTCGGCCCCCTTGAACTTTGCGACCTTTTGCCACATTTCAGGCTTCAAACATAAAGATATAAAACTGTATTTTTTGTGAAAAATCAACAACAAGTGGGACACAATCATGAAGTGGAACGGCATTTATTGGATATTTCAAACTTTTTTAACAAATCAAAAACTGAAAAATTGGGCGTGCAAAATTATTCAGCCCCCTTAAGTTAATACTTTGTAACGCCACCTTTTGCTGCGATTACAGCTGTAAGTCGCTTGGGGTATGTCTCTATCAGTTTTGCACATCGAGAGACTGAAATGTTTTCCCATTCCTCCTTGCAAAACAGCTCGAGCTCAGTGATGTTGGATGGAGAGCATTTGTGAACAGCAGTTTTCAGTTCTTTCCACAGATTCTCGATTGGATTCAGGTCTGGACTTTGACTTGGCCATTCTAACACCTGGATATGTTTATTTTTGAACCATTCCATTGTAGATTTTGCTTTATGTTTTGGATCATTGTCTTGTTGGAAGACAAATCTCCGTTCCAGTCTCCATCAGGTTTTCTTCCAGAATGGTCCTGTATTTGGCTCCATCCATCTTCCCATCAATTTTAACCATCTTCCCTGTCCCTGCTGAAGAAAAGCAGGCCCAAACCATGATGCTGCCACCACCATGTTTGACAGTGGGGATGGTGTGTTCACGGTGATGAGCTGTGTTGCTTTTACGCCAAACATAACGTTTTGCATTGTTGCCAAAAAGTTCAATTTTGGTTTCATCTGACCAGAGCACCTTCTTCCACATGTTTGGTGTGGCTTGTGGCAAACTTTAAACAACACTTTTTATGGATATCTTTAAGAAATGGCTTTCTTCTTGCCACTCTTCCATAAAGGCCAGATTTGTGCAATATACGACTGATTGTTGTCCTATGGACAGAGACTCCCTCCTCAGCTGTAGATCTCTGCAGTTCATCCAGAGTGATCATGGGCCTCTTGGCTGCATCTCTGATCAGTCTTCTCCTTGTATGAGCTGAAAGTTTAGAGGGACGGCCAGGTCTTGGTAGATTTGCAGTGGTCTGATACTCCTTCCATTTCAATATTATCGCTTGCACAGTGCTCCTTGGGATGTTTAAAGCTTGGGAAATCTTTTTGTATCCAAATCCGGCTTTAAACTTCTTCACAACTGTATCTCAGACCTGCCTGGTGTGTTCCTTGTTCTTCATGATGCTCTCTGCGCTTTTAACGGACCTCTGAGACTATCACAGTGCAGGTGCATTTATACGGAGATTTGATTACACACAGGTGGATTGTATTTATCATCATTAGTCATTTAGGTCAACATTGGATCATTCAGAGATCCTCACTGAACTTCTGGAGAGTTTGCTGCACTGAAAGTAAAGGGGCTGAATAATTTTGCACACCCAAATTGTTCAGTTTTTGAGGACCATTTGTTTGCGTCAAGAGGCCTCAGGTGCTGTTTTGTTAATGCAAAGTAGATGCAAGTGGGAACAGTGTTACACCACAAGCATTCAAGTCTTCAGCCTCCAACTCGCCCGATTCCGAGAGAGCTTGGCGATCAACAAGGTCCAGTGAATACGATGATTGGATGTGTGAGGACGATCCCGGATACTGGCAAGAGGACGATGAGCATGAACACGAAGAGTGGTACCACGATGAGCATGAACACTAAACTCTGGGTGATGACTTGGAGGATACCAGGGACCACGAAGCCGAAACTCATCACCAATACAATTCCAAAAACAACCTTCCGGATGACGACGAGGTTTACGACGAGGTTGACGACACGATTCGCGCTGAGGAGGATGCGAGACAAAAACAGCGCAAGCTTAATTGGTCACTATTGAACAGATCATGGCTTTCATTTTTAGAATGGCTGGGTGAGCGCTGGTGGGGCTCGGTCTCTGAAGAGCAGATTAGCTCTTTCATGGATACACCTAAGATTCGCGCTGGAGATATTGTCATCGCAGCACACTTTGGTGACATAACTGGAGGAATGGGTTCGGTTACGGTGAAGACCAACAACGCAGTCATGACATTTGGTGTGTTCATCCGTCACGACTTGATACAAGTTGATTTTTCAAATCCTATTGACATAATAGATCTTGTTTGTAAACTGGGAAAAGGGCACTTGCTGCCTAGACAGAGGAAAATAATTGACTACTTTTCTGTGACACATATAGTGGAAGAGATGTGTTACATGATAAAGGTGCTGAAAGGTGCATGGTGGGGAGCTTCATACGGCAGTTCCAAAAGGCCACCTGAGCACTGCGAAGTGATACAGAATCTACAAATTAAGGAAAAACTCTACGCCGACCCAGGTGCAGCAATGCATTATATGGATAATGAGAGTTTCGGATACCTATTCAAGATTGTGACTGCCAAGGGAAAGAGATTCAAGGTGACGTATGATACATTGGGGTTTACGATTGGGACAAGTGCACGCTTCTCCGAGATCACAAGTGTACTGTCCTACATCAGCATGGTTGAAAAATTCACCTTTGCAACTCGACCCTGTTCCGTGATGCAAGCGAACCCGAGCGTCGGGGATGAAGACATGGAAGGTCCACCGCGTGTCACAGAGTCGCCAAGAAATCTGTAGATTACTACAGATGGAAGTTGGTAGCATATCTAATCACTGTTCTATCCCTGTTTCACTATGTCATTTCAAAAGTCCTTGTGTTGTAGTCATCAATATGTGAATAAAGACAAAGTATTTCTGAAACTAAATGATCATTCACATTTATTGACAGAGTACATTACAAGTATTCACTTTGTCAATAAATCCATTCCCAAACCGTAACTGTCCACAACCAGAGAAGCAGGGGCAGCATTCATTTCCAAAGAACATAAACTTTATTGAGCCCAGAAAGGAATAAAACGTGTTCTTCTCCTTAGTCCTCACTACATTGGAACATCATCCCCCTGCTCTTCCTCATCATCGGCCATGTACTTGAGAGAAAGTCAAATAATCACATTAACAAGAGGTCATACACACAGGCAAAGTGTCATCACCTTATACATTTCCAGATCTACCATGTCATCTTTTTGTTCAGCTGGGGGAGAGGAGGCAATGCTGGATGAGGTTGAGGTTGTGCATGGTTGAGGACCTCCGGGGGCACCAGTGGACGCTCTTGTTGTACCACAGGGTTTTCAGGTCCCTCTCTGTCAGAGGATAGTATGTAATCGCTCTCCTGAGATGTGTATTATATGCATGGGATAGAAATATCACAGACATGGTATAACAATGCATGAAACGTGATTGAAATAGTCATTCACAATCTATCTGTGTACCTACAGAATGGCTCAGGGTTATGGTAAATGCCTGTGGTGTGGAGATTAGCGTCATAACCATACAAGATTAAATATTACGATTAGCATGTTGTATAAACAAGGTGTGTGTAACGTAGGATATAATCATGTGTATCCTACCGGGCTGAGCTCGCTGTTGTCGGTTTCTATACCACTCTCTTCTGACATCATTACAAGTGTGAAATGAACAATGAGTTGAGTCAAAGAGATACAGGCCTACAATTGGCTGGTAGAATGTGACACATTCACTAGGTGTCACGATCAAACTCCATCCCACGGTTAGTTTCGGTTAGGCATATGGGGTGCGGGGCATTTTTTAAATGAATACCCAAACGCTCATGGGGC
The DNA here is from genome assembly GCF_036934945.1 of Oncorhynchus masou masou. NCBI lineage: Eukaryota > Metazoa > Chordata > Actinopteri > Salmoniformes > Salmonidae > Oncorhynchus > Oncorhynchus masou. The sequence continues at coordinate 32,549 of NW_027008434.1, read as the reverse complement.
ACATTTCATTTGCTATTGTCTTCTCTCTCAAACTCTCTCTGTAACTACACTTTATGCCACTGAATCACTCTCGCAATTGTTGGATGTATTGCATTCATCACATATCCCCGGTTCGCAGAGTGAATTGGGAAAGTAGCTTGGCAAGACTGACTAAATTTCCCTCCCAGTGTAAACACTAACTTCAGCCTGTCACTACAACTTGGAAATTAATGCAGATTGCTACTGCTCCTCTTTAACTCATACGAGTGTAACAACTATCCTCCTATGTGGTATTAAGAAACACTGCGCGGTATGCCTTGCATCGTAATGACAGAGAGACAGACGTAGGGATAGATACACATACTCAATAAAATGGGAGACACCCCGAGTTCAATGGACTGTTAAGTTATTTATTATGTATTCGTTTTCATTGTCATAGTACATGCTGTACAGGCACGGTGTCATGATGCAAGAGATGAGGCTCAGCTGTTGCTCAATCACGGTAAAGTCAAACTCGTGGGGTTGCTTGTTTCCAACGATGGCTGTTTGCCGTGTAACAGCATGAAGGCTCACTGAACGTCCCTATGGGTCCAAGGTCCAGGTCAGTACTGGTGGATGTACTGTGATGACGATCATCTTCTTTACTTTTAGGCTTCTCTTGTCATGATGTCTCTTGGCTTGGCTTTTCTTTCCCTTACTCTTGTCCTCTCCTCCCCGCAATTGACAGCTGATCACGATGTGTGGACGACTCGCTGCGCTGCTGCAAATTGCACGTGTCTCACAGGAAAGACATACAAGCTTTTCACTGTCGGGTAGACGTAGCACGCGATCATGGCTAATAGGGCGTCGAGATGGTGGTAGTGCGTCAACTCCACGTACATGGGTCTGGTGAAGGGACTGTCCTGGGGTCCTATCATTACATAAACTCTATTGTGAATGACGGATCTCACGTTGAAACGGTCCAGGTTTTCCTTCTCGTGATCTGTCCGGGTCCTATTCTTCAGGAGGAGGCAGTTGTACCAAGCGGCCATTGAGAGGATAGGAGGACTGCTTCGGTTATCCGAGGGGTTTGGTGAGAACGGGGATTGAGTTGTTGTCAGAGTGACTGACTGGGCAGAGATTGCTGCGCCGAGATAATGTTTCCCCAGCATCACTTTCTTGACTTCTGGTACTAAACCATGAGACGGTTTGCTGAGGAAGCTGTTTGTAGTTGTACTTCTGGCGCTGACAGAGATGGCCGCCTCGCTTCACGTTCCTAGGAAACTATGCAGTTTTTTTTTTACGTGTTATTTCTTACATTGGTACCCCAGGTCATCTTAGGTTTCATTACATACAATTGAGAAGAACTACTGAATATAAGAGCAGCGTCAACTCACCATCAGTATGACCAAGAACATGACTTTCGCGAAGTGGATCCTGTATTCTGCCTTTCACCCAGGACAACGGAATGGATCCCAGCCGGCGACCCAAAAAAACGACTTCGTAAAAGGGGGAAACGAAGCGGTCTTCTGGTCAGACTCCGGAGACGGGCACATCGTGCACTACTCCCTAGCATTCTTCTCTGCAATGTCCAGTCTCTTGACAACAAGGTTGATGAAATCCGAGCAAGGGTAGCATTCCAGAGGGACATCAGAGACTGTAACGTTCTTTGCTTCACGGAAACATGGCTCACTGGAGAGACGCTATCGGAGTCGGTGCAGCCAGCTGAATTCTCCACGCATCGCGCAGACAGAAACAAACATCTTTCTGGTAAGAAGAGGGGCGGGGGCGTATGCTTCATGGTTAACGAGACGTGGTGTGGCCACAACAACTGTTCACCTGGTTTAGATTTCCTCACAATCAAATGTCAACCGCATTATCTACCAAGGGAATTCTCTTTAATTATAATCACAGCCGTATATATTCCCCCCAAGCAGACACAGCGATGGCTCTGAACGAACTTTATTTTACTCTTTGCAAACTGGAATCCATATATCCTGAGGCTGCATTCATTGTAGCTGGGGATTTTAACAAGGCTAATCTGAAAACAAAACTCCCTAAATTGTATCAGCATATCAGTTGCGCAACCAGGGCTGGAAAAACCTTGGATCATTGCTATTCTAACTTCCGAGATGCATATAAGGCCCTGCCCCGCTCTCCTTTCGGAAAAGCTGACCACGACTCCATTTTGTTGATCCCTGCCTACAGACAGAAACTAAAACAAGAAGCTCCCGCGCTGAGGACTGTTCAACGCTGGTCCGACCAATCTAATTCCACACTCCAAGACTGCTTCCATGACGTGGACTGGGATATGTTTCGTATTGCATCAAACAACAAAGACTGCTTCCATGACGTGGACTGGGATATGTTTCGTATTGCATCAAACAACAACATTGACGAATACGCTGATTCGGTGAGCGAGTTCATTAGAACGTGCGTTGAAGATGTCGTTCCCATAGCAACGATTAAAACATTTCCAAACCAGAAACCGTGGATTGATGGCAGCATTCGTGTGAAACTGAAAGCGTGAACCACTGCTTTTAATCAGGGCAAGGTGACCGGAAACATGACCGAATACAAACAGTGCAGCTATTCCCTCCGCAAGGCCATCAAACAAGCTAAGCGTCAGTATAGAGACAAAGTAGAATCTCAATTCAACGGCTCAGACACAAGAGGTATGTGGCAGGGATGACAGTCAATCACGGATTACAAAAAGAAAACCAGCCCCGTCACGGACCAGGATGTCTTGCTCGCAGGCAGACTAAATAACTTTTTTGCCTGTTTTGAGAACAATACAGTGCCACTGACACGGCCCGCAACCAAAACATGCGGACTATCCTTCACTGCAGCCAACGTGGGGAAAACATTTAAACGTGTCAACCCTCGCAAGGCTGCAGGCCCAGACGGCCTCCCCAGCCGCGCCCTCAGAGCATGCGCAGACCAGCTGGCTGGTGTGCTTACGGACATATTCAATCAATCCCTATCCCAGTCTGTTGTTCACACATGCTTCAAGAGGGCCACCATTGTTCCTGTTCCTAAGAAAGCTAAGGTAACTGAGCTAAACGACTACCGCCCCGTAGCACTCACTTCCATCATCATGAAGTGCTTTGAGAGACTAGTCAAGGACCATATCACCTCCACCCTACCTGACACCCTAGACCCACTCCAATTTGCTTACCGCCCAAATAGGTCCACAGACGATGCAATCTCAACCACACTGTACACTGCACAAACCCATCTGTTAAAGAGGAATACCTTTGTGAGAATGCTGTTCATCGACTACAGCTCGGCATTTAACACCATAGTGCCCTCCAAGCTCGTCATCAAGCTCCAGACCCTGGGTCTCGACCCCGCCCTGTGCAACTGGGTACTGGACTTCCTGACGGGCCGCCCCCAGGTGGTGAGGGTAGGCAACAACATCTCCACCCCGTTGATCCTCAACACTGGGGCCCCACAAGGTTGCGTTCTGAGCCCTCTCCTGTACTCCCTGTTCACCCACGACTGCTTGGCCACGCACACCTCCAACTCAATCATCAAGTTTGCGGACGACACAACAGTGGTAGGCTTGATTACCAACAACGACGAGACGGCCTACAGGGAGGAGGTGAGGGCCCTCGGAGTGTGGTGTCAGGAAAATAACCTCACACTCAACGTCAACAAAACTAAGGAGATGATTGTGGACTTCAGGAAACAGCAGAGGGAACACCCCCCTATCCACATCGATGAAACAGTAGTGGAGAGGGTAGTAAGTTAAGTTCCTCGGCGTACACATCACAGACAAACTGAATTGGTCCACCCACACAGACAGCATCGTTCAACCTCTGGAGGCTGAAGAAATTTGGCTTGTCACCAAAAGCACTCACAAACTTCTACAGATGCACAATCGAGAGCATCTTGTCGGGCTGTATCACCGCCCGGTACGGCAACTGCTCCGCCCACAACCGTAAGGCTCTCCAGAGGGTAGTGAGCTCTGCACAATGCATCACCGTGGGCAAACTACCTGCCCTCCAGGACACCTACACCACCCGATGTCACAGGAAGGCCATAAAGATCATCAAGGACAACAACCACCCGAGCCACTGCCTGTTCACCCCGCTATCATCCAGAAGGCGAAGTCAGTACAGGTGCATCAAAGCTGGGACCGAGAGACTGAAAAACAGCTTCTATCTCAAGGCCATCAGACTGTTAAACAGCCACCACTAACATTGAGTGGCTGCTGCCAACACACTGACTCAACTCCAGCCACTTTAATATTGGGAATTGATGGGAAATTATGTAAAATATATCACTAGCCACTTTAAACAATGCTACCTAATATAATGTTTACATACCCTACATTATTCATCTCATATGTATACGTATATACTGTACTCTATATCATCTACTGCATCTTTATGTAATACATGTATCACTAGCCACTTTAACTATGCCACTTTGTTTACATACTCATCTCATATGTATATACTGGGGTTCCAACAAAGAAGCTCGTCAATGGTAATGTGTGTTTTATATTTTATTTCAGCGTTTTGTGTAGCGCCTGCTATGTTAGTTAGTTTGTTTACAACTGGTTCAGGGGGTGCATGCTATCAGATAATAGCTTCTCATGCTTTCGCCAAAAGCATTTTTAAAATCTGACATGTTGGCTGGATTCACAACGAGTGTAGCTTTAATTGAGTACCCTGCATGTGTGATTTAATGAAAGTTTGAGTTTTATAGCGTATTTATAGCGTATTATTTGAATTTGGCGTTGTGCATTTCCCGAGGCTATTGGCCACTTGAGACGCTAGCGTCTCAATATCCCTAAGAGGTTTTAACACCTGTTGTATTTTCACCATTTCGATAAGCATCTTTGTGTCACTCAAAAAGTGCTAGAAATTGCATATACTGTAGCCATAATTTGTAGCACAGATCGTTGGATGAAATGCAAACTAACCTTGCTTACTTATTTTAAAGCGAGAGCACGTATTTCAGCCTTGTGGGAGAAAACGGACAAAGAGTTGAAATTCCACAAGCCAGTGACAAAAAGCTTTCAGCACCTGGTATTCTCAGTCGGTCTCCCATCCATGTACTAACCAGGCCCGACCTTGCTTAGCTTCCGAGATCAGGCGTACTTTTTAAATTTATTTTTTATTTATTTTTAAATATATTTTATTATAAAAAAACAGACAATTTTACAGCATTTCAATCATAATTAAAGGATGAACAATTCACCATTTTACAAAAGCAGAAAGAAAATACAATCAATTGACATTTAAATCCCTCACTAAATCCAAATTAGTAATTAAAGACAAGTTTTCCATTTGGTAATATTCCAATAAATGTACTCCCCCACACAAACTGTTTTTCTAAGTTGTCTCCACCATATCTATGTATTATCTCTATATTTTTCTCCAAAATACTCTTAAAAAATACCTCCACACTCACACATTTCCCTTCATAATGACACAAGTTCCTTCTTAATCTTACAGCATATCTAGCATGACTTAAAACATAATTAACCAAGTTAAAATTCAAAACTTTACTTTTCCCATTAATACCAAATAGAAAAAATCTCCTCCCCCCCAATGTTTCACTAACAACCCTTTTAAAAACGCATGAAACCCTCTTAATCTACTAGATTCAATGAAAAAGTGCATAACATTTTCCACCCCGATACAACAAATGTCACATTCCCTATTAATATCTCTATTGATTTGATGTAAAACTACATTAGTAAAAACCCTATTATGTTTTACTCTAAAATCATTATCTTCACATTCTATTGAATTACATTTTACATTAACATTCTTCCATATTGATTTCACATCCAAATCCACAAAAACCTTCGACCACACTTTCTCCGAGGCAGGAACTTTTATCTCCTGCAAAATACATTTACTAAATACTGTTTTAACTTTCAAACCTGACAAATCATTTTTCACTCCATTACTTTCATAAAATAAAACCGGTAAACCACCAGCTCTCTTAACCACCTCTGTATTTATTAATAGTTTTGCTTATTTCATCCTCCACCTCAACAATATTGTCATAAATAGCCTGTACAGGAAGAAACCCTGGAATCACTTCATATAAAATATCACAAATCTGTCTCATCCCAGCCCTCATAAAATATTTACAAAACAACATTGTATTATTATACTTGATCTTAGGATTCAAAAATATTGGCTGATTTAAAATATTTTCCAAAATGTTACAATCATAAGAAATGTGTGGTAAAAACTGCCCCCAAGCCTCAAAAACTTCCTTGTAAAACAAAGGTATATTTCCCAACATTTCCTGTTTTACACACATTAATAAACCATTATCCCCGATCCTCCCAACCTCCTGCAAATACTCGGTAAAAAACTTTTTCCACCCATAATCTAATTCCCCATATAAATACTTCTGAACCATTTTCACTCTTATCGCCATTCTCCTCACCTTTAGATCCACTAACTTCAAACCCCCCTCATAACCTGCAATCAAAGTTTTAAAAGCAATTTTCGCCCCCATCCCATAAAAAAATCAACTAAGATCTTATTCATTTCGGATAAAACCCATTCTGGCACGTCTAAAACATTCAAGACGTGAACAAAAATTGACATCAGTAATGAATTTATAACAATAACCTTCCCCTTTAATTTTAGACACCTTCCATTCCACATATTTACAACCTTCCTAACTTTATTTATCACGCCACTCCATGTCAAATCCCTAGCTTCCTTTTCTTTTACCCCTAAAAACACTCCTAACACCTTAAAATAATCTTTGACCTCTTTAAAAGAAAAATTCCCCTCATTAACCTTCCCAATATACATTACAACAGACTTTTCCATATTAACTTTAGCCCCCGATGCTCTTCCATATATTTTAAAACCTTCTATTACCCTTTTTACACTGTCCTCATCTCTAACTGTTATAGTTGTGTCATCTGCATATTGGTGAATCAAACTAAAACCCCCTGTGGAGTCTGGACACAATTAATAAAATGATCCTTCTTAAGAAAAGCCACTAAAGGTTCAACTGATAAAACATACAATAAAGCTGATAAAGGACATCCCTGTCTTACCGATCTCTCAAGAGTAAAAGCGTCAGTTAAAATCCCATTGCATTTCACCCTACTTTTTGCATTTCTATATAATAATCTAATCCACCCTATTATTTTATTACCAAAGCCAAATCTTTCCAAAACCCTAAACAGAAAATCATGTTCTACCATATCAAAAGCCTTATTTGAATCTATGCTTAACACAATACCCCCCATCTTATCCCCATTCATTTTGTGTATCACGTCTCTAATTGTATTAATTGTGTCAGCTATGTCCCTTCCAGGAACACTATAATTCTGTGTTGGTGCAATAATATCATGTAAAACTCTCTTCATCCTATTCGCTAACATTTTGGCTAAAATCTTGTAATCCACATTCAATAAACTAATAGGCCTATAATTTTCCAATTTTACCTTACTCCCTTTATTTTTATATAAAATAGTTATCATCCCTGTCACCATCGATTCTGAAACACAGTCATTCTCCTCCATATAGTGGTAAACCTCCAATAAAATAGGTGCTAAAAGACTTTCATACATTTTATAAAACTCTGCAATGATCCCATCTACACCAGGGCTCTTATTCACCTGTAAATCCTTAATCGCATCTATAACTTCATTTACTGTAATCGTCCCATCACACATCAACTTATCCTCTACATTAATTTTCACCTCCACACTATCTAAAATCTCCTGTACACACCCCTCATCCACCTCCCCTTTCTTAAATAAGTCCCTATAAAAATTCTGCACCGTCTCTAAAATCTCTACATAATCATCTACTACTTCACCCTTTACATTTTCAATCTGTCTAAGATATGTTCTTCTTTGAGTACTCTTCTCTAATCCTAGAAAAAAAGAAGTGCATTTCTCCCCCTCCAAAAAATACTTTGCTTTGCTTCTTATAATAGCCCCCTTACACTTATCTATGTCATATTTACTCAATTTAGCTTTCAACTCTAAAAACTTTTCTATATTATAATTAGGTTCACTGTCACACTTCCCCATTTCTTCATCCAATTTAGCTCTCAACTCATTTTCTTCTCTTTTCATCCTACCCCTCTTTTTCCTTGCATATCTTATACTAAAACCTTTTATTTTTTCCTTAACCTTGTCCCACCATAAACACTTATCATTATCTTTCTGCTTATCCTCCATTTCACATGTTATCAAAGATTTAAGTTGTTTACAATAATCCTCATCCCCCAAATAACTATCATTCATACACCACGTACCACCCCCTGTTCCTTCCTTTTCTAAACCCACCGAGAAAATTAAATATGCATGGTCACTAAAAGTTGTAAAAACATACTTAATATTTCATAAAATCTCTTACGCCTTCTTTAACTAAAACCAGATCTATTCTAGTTTGTTTTAATTCCCCTAAAACCACCTGCCTTCTAGAAAATTCCCGTTTATCGGGATTTTCATCTCTCCATATGTCAATAAGTTTTTTCTCAAACATCACCTTTTTTAAAACCCCCCTAGATGCATAATTTCTAAAGATAGCTCCCCTTGTCATATCTAATCTGTCCATTTTCACATTAAAATCCCCCACCACAATGCAATTTCCCACACACCATCGTCCCACTTCAATAAATAAACCTTGCGCTCTATTTCGTTATTTGGAGCATAAACATTTATAATTCTAAAAATCCTATCCATATACTCAAAATCTAAAACTAAAATCCTCCCATTGTTATCATCATATATATGTACCACTTTGTCCACCACATCCTTCCTCAATAAAATAGCAACGCCACTAGAGTTCCCCCTACCATTATTCACAAAAATAAAATCCCTCCATATTTTTTTAACTTTCAATACACAATCATTGTCCCAATGCGTCTCTTGTAAACACAAGATATCCACGTTCTTCATTTGAACGATATTTTGAAATTTGTCCATTGTCCTTAAACCATTTACATTTAGGGACATAAAATTAACCATTAAAATAAATAATACAATTAAAAAATGTACCTTTATTATCCTTTACTTGTTGACTTGTTTTTTCCCTTTTCCATCCTTTTTCACTTCCCCCGCTTTCCTCTTCCTTAGGCCTCCTCTTATTCTCTACCTTTTCAGTGTCGTCTGTATCCGAAACCAACTCCAAATCCATCCCATCCAACCAACTCAACCTCTTTCCCGTGTCCGTTGTGCTTTCTGTATCCATTTCCGACTCCTCTATCGTTGTCAGCGTCCCACTCCCCTCCGCTTCCTCTCCTCCCGAGGCACCCGCATGGGCCGAGGCTCCGCTCAAAAACTGTGCGTCCCCAGTGCCTCCACCCAGCCCACTCCCCCCCTCATCCTGAAAGCTCCCTCTTCTCATCTCTGAATCCATGCTGCTCCCCATTTCATCCTCCCTCTGCTTCGCCACCATCTCGCTCTCCTCATCTCCGCTCTTTTCCACGTCCTCTTCTCTGTCATTTTCTTCACCAAGCGGTGATACAGCTGCTTCATCGACTAGCTCTTGACTTCTCTCCGCCGGCAAAATCTCTCCACACTTGCACTCCTCTGTTCTTAACCTGCATCCTCCGCAAACTGCCCTCTCCCTTACTCCGACGCATTCTCTGGCATAGTGTCCCTGGTGTCCGCACTTAAAACACCTAAAGTCAGGGCAGTCTTTTAAAATATGCCCAGGTTGAATACACAGACGGCACACCCTGACCTGCTTGTCATGAATCACCCTGAAATATTCACCCCCCTCCTGTGTCTCGAACTTTGTGGAGTACGGCAAAGACTGCACGGTGTCCGTGACCTTCACCTTACAGTATCTCGTTCCATCCACGATCTACGTCCCCGGCCAAACTCTCCTTCGGATATCCGTGACGGCGGCTACACCCCAGCTGCGCAGCTTTTCCATTATAGCGCCGTCTCCAATATAAACCGGCAAGTTCATAAACGAGACTATTAGTTCGTTTGTCATCACGTCTCTCGCCATGATCTTCGTGTCCTTCATCATGAAACCATCCATTAACCTCGCTTTTCCTTTTGCATCCCGCATCGTGACTTCATATTTCCTGTCTCCTTTTATTCTGCACCCCACAACCTCTCCGCACACTTCCTTAATTGATTTCAGTAATTCCATCGTCGTTATTCTGTCTTCTCCCATCAATTCTACTACCACCGTTCGTTCTTTGCCATATTTTAACCCATCTTCAGGTCCATGTTTTGTCCGTTGTCCATTGTCCTTGTCCATTCCCTTGTTCTTTGCCATGTTGTCCGTCATAATAAACCAAAATATGCAGCAAAACTCTCCCCCAAGCAGCAAAACTGCAAGGGGGAAGAACGAACCAAACTTAAAACTTATTCAACTGCAAAAACCACAATTATACTTCGAAAACTGTTGAAATATAACAACAACAAAAAAACACTCAAGAAAAACACTTGCGCAAACACTCACTCACAGCTCTTATCAACCGCACCTGTCTCACTTTCCTCACCGGAAGCGCGTATTTAGGCTGGTATGGCCGTAAGCGAGAAACTATCTCTTGGTACACTATATAAAGTCAAAGTGAGTCTGATTAACAGCTGTTGCATTTTCACCAATTAAATAAGCATCTTTGTGTCACTCAAAAAGTGGAAGAAATTGCATATACTGTAGCCATAATTTGTAGCACATTAAAAATTCACTTGTGTAATTAAAACTCAGAAAATAAAACTCCTAATATTCCATATGTGAGTGTACCCCTTTAAGATATCTTGTCTCTGGGAACAGGGAAATCCCCTTAACCCAAACGTTTACTACAAAAACAAAACCTAATACTTACGATAATTCCCTCAAACTCAAATAATTCGTCTCGATGTTTCATGTCTTACATTCGTGTTTCTCCAAATTGTCTCCCCCAAATACTTAAATACCCAGCTGTTAGACACACACACACACAACTGTGATAAACGTACACTGTCCCTTTAACATAAAATAAAATCAGCCTGCAATCCACTCTGCGGGCCTTTCATTGTTCCCCATAATGAAAACATATTCTAATGTTAGTATACCTTAACCTCCTGTTTAATTTCAATGGTGTTATCTGAACAATCAAACCAAAATCAATAACCGGGAAGTACTTGTGTAAATTAATTAAAAGAACAAAATAAATTTACCTTATTTCTCAGCACTTGGTTAGAACACCCCTCCCATCTTACATCGACCACACCCGTCGCCCCGTACCTAGTGTATATCTTATCTATTACTCAGTGGCTCAATTAATGTTTAACGTAAGTATGTTCAGATGTTGATTATGTAATCCTACAATATTAGTATAGTTCAAACCTCATAATATAAATCTACACACAGAATTGTACCTGTTAAGGCTCGGGACAATACTGCCCCCTTTGGATGAATTGCGTGCCCATAGTAAACTGAAAAAAATCTGTCCAAAATTGCTAATATATGCATATAATAATAATAATTGAATAGAAAACATTCTAAAGCTTCTAAAACCGTTTGAATTATGTCTGTATGTATAGCAGAACTCACAGGGCAGCTTATCTCCCAAACTATTTTTCTCATCAGGAAAGTTGGGCCAAATTTGACGTCATCGCCCCCACACATCCCAACCAACTATGGATCTGGGATCAGTTTCTATGTCTTCCGCGAGATGTCTTCTACCAATAGAGCTTTTCATTGTGCAAATCCCGCGAGCTTTGACCCTTTGGCAGGCTAAATACTGAGTGTCGTGAGAAAATACATGCACTTTCAGGCGCGTTGCGCTCAGAGCGCCCTTTGTTCCATGGAGCACGAGAAGAAGTCAGTTTGTCTGTTCGATTTGAGAATTGTTTTGTATGTTAATAACATCCTAAAGCTTGATTCTGCACTTAGTTTGACCAGTTTAGTCGACATATAATATGTAATTTTGAAGTTTTGATGCGCAACCCCTCGAGACCAGAAGTAATTTTGGATGCATTTCATCTGGAATTTGACACGTTTGCTAACAGAAAGACACACGACTTGAAACCAAACGCTGTTTTTGGTAAGTATGACTCCTTCCACTACATTCTGATCGAAGACCATCAAAGGAAAGGGAATATTTATGTTGTAATTTTGTGTTTCAGTTGACTCCAACATAGCGGAGAAATATTGCTTACGTCTGAGCGCCGTCTCAGATTATTGAATAGTGAGCGATTTCTGTAACGTGAAAAAGAAATGTGACAAAGCGATTGCATTAAGAAGCAGTGTATCTTTCTAACTATATGTAGAACATGTATATTTAGTCAAAGTTTATGATGTGTATTGCTGTTATCTGGCGGAGTTCTCTATAATTTCTCCAGACATTTTGCAGCATTTTTTGATCATGGCGTCAATGTAAACGGAGATTTATGGATATAAATTGCATATTATTGAAAAAAAAACATAAATGTACTGTGTAACATGTCCTATTGCTGTCATCTGATGAAGATTTTCAAAAGATTAGTGAATTATTTTTTCTTTTAATACTTCGTTTGTGATTGCATCTTTTGTTTGACAAAATGGCTACATATCGTCTGTCTTTATGGTAGTTTGATATACATACAGTGCCTTGCGAAGGTATTCGGCCCCCTTGAACTTTGCGACCTTTTGCCACATTTCAGGCTTCAAACATAAAGATATAAAACTGTATTTTTGTGTGAAGAATCAACAACAAGTGGGACACAATCATGAAGTGGAACGACATTTATTGGATATTTTAAACTTTTTTAACAAATCAAAAACTGAAAAATTGGGCGTGCAAAATTATTCAGCCCCTTTACTTTCAGTGCAGCAAACTCTCTCCAGAAGTTCAGTGAGGATCTCTGAATGATCCAATGTTGACCTAAATGACTAATGATGAGAAATACAATCCACCTGTGTGTAATCAAGTCTCCGTATAAATGCACAGGCACTGTGATAGTCTCAGAGGTCCGTTAAAAGCGCAGAGAGCATCATGAATAACAAGGAACACACCAGGCAGGTCCGAGATACTGTTGTGAAGAAGTTTAAAGCCGGATTTGGATACAAAAAGATTTCCCAAGCTTTAAACATCCCAAGGAGCACTGTGCAAGCGATAATATTGAAATGGAAGGAGTATCAGACCACTGCAAATCTATCAAGACCTGGCCGTCCCTCTAAACTTTCAGCTCATACAAGGAGAAGACTGATCAGAGATGCAGCCAAGAGGCCCATGATCACTCTGGATGAACTGCAGAGATCTACAGCTGAGGTGGGAGACTCTGTCCATAGGACAACAATCAGTCGTTTATTGCACAAATCTGGCCTTTATGGAAGTGGCAAGAAGAAAGCCATTTCTTAAATATATCCATAAAGTGTCGTTTAACCTCTTACACTTATGGTGGCGCTATTTCATTTTTGGAAGAAAAACGTTCCCGTTTTAAACAAGATATTTTGTCACAAGATGCTCGACTATGCATATAATTGCTACTGTTCGAAAGAAAACACTCTGACGTGTCCAGAAATACAAATATCTTCTCTGTGCGTGCCCTTTAACGTGAGCTTCAGGCAAAACCAAGATGACTTGGCATCCAGGAAATGACAAGGATTTTGAGGCTCTGTCTTTCATGATCTCCTTATATGGCTGTGAACGCAAGAGGAATGAGTCTGCCCTTTCTGTCGTTTCCCCAAGGTGTCTGCAGCATTGTGACGTATTTGTAGGCAGATCGTTGGAAGATTGACCATAAGAGACCACATTTACCACGTGTCCGCCCGGTGTCCTGCGCCGAAATTGGTGCGCAAAAGTCACCTGCCAGTATTTTTCCATGGGGCACAGAGAGAAAGCAAGCTTCCACGAACTGCATGTCAATGAAGAGATATGTGAAAAAACACCTTGAGGATTGATTCCAAACAACGTTTGCCATGTTTCGGTCAATATTATGTAGTTAATCCGGAAAAAGTTTCACGTTGTAGGTGACTGCATTTTTCGGTTCGTTTCGGTAGCCAGGCGCAATGTAGAAAACGGAACGATTTCTCCTACACACAGACGCTTTCAGGAAACACTGCGCATCTGGTATGTGGCTGGGAGTCTCCTCATTGAAAACATCAGAAGCTCTTCAAAGGTAAATGATTTTATTTATTTGGTTATCTGGCTTTTGTGAAAATGTTGCGTGCTACATGATACACAAAATGCTATGCTAGCTTTGCATACTCTTACACAAATTAGTCAATTTCTATGGTTCAAAAGCATATTTTGAAAATCTGAGATGACAGTGTTGTTAAGAAAAGGCTAAGCTTGAGAGCAAACGCATTATTTTAATTTTATTTGCGATTTTCAGAAATCGTTAACGTTGCGTTATGCTAATGAGCCTGAGGCTTAGTCACAATCCCGGATCCGGGATGGGGAGTTTCAAGAGGTTAAAGTTTGCCACAAGCCACCTGGGAGACACACCAAACATGTGGAAGAAGGTGCTCTGGTCAGATGAAACCAAAATTGAACTTTTTGGCAACAATGCAAAACGTTATGTTTGGCGTAAAAGCAACACAGCCCATAACCCTGAACACACCATCCCCACTGTCAAACATGGTGGTGGCAGCATCATGGTTTGGGCCTGCTTTTCTTCAGCAGGGACAGGGAAGATGGTTAAAATTGATGGGAAGATGTGTGGCAAAAGGTCGCAAAGTTCAAGGGGCCGAATACTTTCGCAAGGCACTGTATGTGCTATGTTTTCGCCGTAAAACATTTTAGAAATCTGACTCGCTGGGTAGATGAACAAAGTGTTTCTTTCATTTGAGCAATTGGACTTGTTAATGTCTGGAGGTTAAATATTTCTAAGAATATTTTTGCATTCTTTGCGCCACGGTTTGAGTTGAGCGGGGGGTGGTTCCCCTTGGGGAACCTGTAGCGTGAACACGTTAAGAGTTTAACACTTTTTCCAACAGTGATGCACACCCCTACATATTCTATGATATAACTCTGTGCAAACATCTCATCAGCAAGCCAGCGACTTTTTAAACATTCTCACCGGTACCAGCTCCAACTGAATTACCTAATGTACCACACTCAGCTTGGCAGGCTCAAATTAACACAACTCAGACATCTCATCTGAAGGTCCCCGACCTCATTCATACTGATATTAGTCCCTGACTGAATATCAAGCGTATTTCATGCACACAATTTGAGTCTCACAAATCTTCGTTCACGCCAGTAAGCTTCAACTTAAACCATACACACTCAAATCTTCATTCACCGCAGTAAGCAGACCAGTAGGAGACGCAATGGCCCCGCCTTCTATCCATTCTCTGTACAGCTTCTCCCCCCCCCCCCCCGTCTCTTCCACTCCTTATCCTCTCTGCCTTCATTCACTTCCAGAGTGGACTTCAGCGTTTTCAACACCTTTATTTCCAATGACATTTTATGTACACTACAATACTGTCAACAACCTATGCCTTTACTCAAACCCAAGTGGTACCCTTTTCCTTATGGCTAAATCGGCCCCCAATTAGGTCTAAAGTAAGAACTCAATTATGCACTGTGGGTCCCCTAGGGTTTAAGTAGTCTAGTGTCCCCGGATTATCACCTTTACTTCAATACCAAATGTACAAAATAAAAAATACAATCACTACATATGACTAACGTGTCGACCGGATCACGTTTCTAGAACAAGTTAATGTCTCATTCAAACTTGGTAGTCAGTGCGCCGACTTTACTACCCGATGTACTTCACACACAGCTATGCTTTGTTAGGACCTTAGAGAGACCTCTCCTTAAGGCTAAATCGGTCTCAAGTCCAAGTAATCAATTTAATTATCAATTATCATTCACACTTGGCCCTGCCTAGTACATCATATCGCTTTCCATTCGCACTTTGGTGGTCACTCGTTACCCACCACTCATACATGTAGTCCCAGACTATCCAGTCACACTTTTATAATCAGCTAGAATGAATCATACATGTAGTATGTGGTGATTATAGTAGGCAGTGCCTATTTCTACTTTTACCCCATACTCTTTAACCCGATACCCAGGTACTGTGCTCTAGTCAGGATGGCCGAGCGGTCTAAGGAGCTGCGTTCAGGTCGCTGTCTCCCATGGAGGCGTGGGTTCAAATCCCACTTCTGACAGTCATTTAGTGCCTCTCAGGAGTCATGCTGCTTAGCAGTAATAAAGATGAAATAACTTCACACAGTGAAATAAAAATGTATAATATACACTCAAATGCAAACCTTCTGGAGCTGAGCAAAGATCAAGGAAAATAAGACAACAGCTGTACTTAATAACAAATGAATGACGTTAGAGTTGCGTAAATTCAAATCTGGTATCAGGATAAATATAACAATTAGTCACCGATTTTATACCATGTTTTTTTATTAGCTAAGTAATAAATGGTAAATGCAACTTTCGTATATACGGGCTCACTGTAATACCACGCAGGGCAGAACAGAGAACTGACAAGATGTATGTAAACAGTATTCTTTATACTTTGATAGACAGTTCCAACCCGTCTGTTGGCCTAGCACAGTAGAGGCTGGGCGTGGTTTAAACTTGCTCAGCCTATTGCAGGCGCTCAGGCGGGTCCCCGCCTCTTGGCGCTTCTGTTGATAGATGTAACTGTTGCTGTGAAGAACATCCATGTGCTCATGCTCGATACCGTTATCTTGCACCTGGATCTTGTTATCTAACAAAAGACCGCTTGTTCTGCAACCCCACGCTCTGAATGTGCCCCCCTCCCAACTCATTGCACAGTCCCTGTCTTCTGTATTTTTCCATCATGAGAAAGGCCCATGGCCCTGAAACTTTTAACAATGTTTCAAGTCAGCTATGTTGCATAACACATACATACACCCACACAAGCCAACAGCAGATAATATTCAATCATATATATGGTAATGGCTATAATGTAAAACACAGGATCCAACAATGAGGGGAACATTTCATGTTATGGCATTATCTTTCAGCTGTTAAATTATCACTTTCTGTAGGCTATGCCTGTTGGCCCAATCACTCCTAACAAGCCTGTTTACTTTTGTCAAAGTTGTAGTGGCCGAGTGGTTAAGGCGATGGACTAGAAATCCATTAGGATCTTTCTGCGCAGGGTCGAATCCTGCTGACAATGAAAATGAATATTTTTGACCCCTACGGAGGTAGAAGTTTAGTCGTGTTTCTTTTAACAATCACATCCTCTCAGATCTCCACAAGTACATAGGGATTAGTTGCCCATTTGGGATAGGACTGCAGGCCATCTATCCCACCTCACACCTTTACACACCTGGTTATCCAGCCTTCTAGCTCTATAGGCCACAGTAGCATAGGTTAGAGGTTTGTGTCAAGCCACAGATTTCAGGTGAGATCCCATGATACACTCAACAATACAACACGATTCTCATGAATAACCATTAAGCCATTTGCTAAGATTTCCCCAATTTTGACATGTGGAAACCTGTTGTCACTCTTACCCTGACGGATAGCTCCAGACACTTTTTGGTCCTGAGGCATTTTTAAAATCACGTCAAAATGGCCATATTCTGAAGACACTCTTAAATGTCTGCAGGGTAATCGAAATGGCCACATCTAAAGTCAAGCCACAGGTAATAGGTGAGAAACCTTGTTAAACCCTAAAAGAAAAAACACGATTGCATTGAAAATAACCATTAAGTCATTCAGGTCGCAGACTCCCCTATAGGCATGGTTTGAAACCCAATCCTGACAACTTTTTAGCACCTGCATGTCATGCACCTTTGGAAAATGACTTAAGGTAATGTAAATGACACCTAGTTAATATGAGTAGTGAATAACTATCGTATTTTTAATATTCTGCAAAAACAGCTAGTTGATGAGAGGCTGAAAGAGAATTGCAAGATTGGCGCAATTTCACAGGCGGGCCACAAACAGGCAAATAACAAAAAGCATCTCGGAACACACAACTCGGTTGTCAGTGGATTGTATTGGCGGGAAGAACAAAAATATTGTCTGCAGGGTAATCGAAGTCGCCGCATCTAATGTCAAGCCACAGGTAATAGGTGAGAAGCCACAGGTAAGTTGAGAAACCTTGTTAAACCCTAAAAGAAAAAGAAAAACACGATTGCATTGAAAATATCAATTAAGTCATTCAGGTCGCAGATTCCCCTATAGGCATGGTTTGAAACCCCCTCCTGACAATTCGTCACGGTTAGGCTTGCACAGATCGGGAGGACCTCAGAAATATTCCTGAGGTCGAATTGTGCTTTGAACCCTAACTGTTCTCCCATTGTCACCCAACAGCACCTGCAATTTAGGGGCAGGCTTCATTATGGGCATACTTTTGTC
This sequence comes from Oncorhynchus masou masou, assembly GCF_036934945.1. Taxonomy (NCBI): domain Eukaryota; kingdom Metazoa; phylum Chordata; class Actinopteri; order Salmoniformes; family Salmonidae; genus Oncorhynchus; species Oncorhynchus masou. The sequence continues at coordinate 14,351 of NW_027008434.1, read as the reverse complement.
ACTCTGAGCTCAGACCGAGCAAGCTATGGTCTAGCGGGCATTCAAGGAAACTGCCAACAGCTTTGTTTGTGGGCCTCAATCGTGTGTGCTTCGTTGCTCATCTGAAAGTAAGTTGTGTTTCTTTTCATCTGATATTGTGACAGTGTTACATGAAAGTTGCTCGTCATTGTTACATGACAGTAGGTTGTCGTAAAACAAGGCTGCATGAAGTGTGAACTGGAGCGCTCTTGGATCCACAAGAACAAAGTCTTTTTGGAGAATGCGGGAATCGATCCCACTACCTCTCGCATGCTAAGCAAGCACTCTGCCATTTTAGCCAATTCCGCAGCTGGTAGAACTTGCCACAAGGAGCAACCAAGAGTGTTCAGTCTTGTCAGGCTATGCTGTTGGTGGACTTGTTCGTTTACGAGCCAGCACTTGCAGAGGCTCGGTGCATCTCAACAATAGTGCTCCATAGCCAGTGGACGGTTAGCTCAGTTGGTTAGAGAGTGTTGCCAATAAAGCCAATGGTGTGGGTTTGATCCCGTACTGGTAGTGAGGTACAATTTGAGTGTCAAAATTATGAGTCACATGCGTGTGCATTGTCAAGGTTACCACAGAGTATATTTTCGTGGCTTCCCAGAAACAATTAAGTTGGTGGAGCATTAGACTGAAGATCTAAAGGTCCGTGTTTCGATCCTGGGTTTCGGCATTAGTTGTTGTTCTTACTTCATGTTTTGCTTTGGCTTCAAGGAAACTGCCCACATCTTTTTTGAGGGCCTCAATCGTCTGTGCTTCGTTGCTCCTCTGAAAGTAAGTTGTGTCTTCTTTTTCATCTGATATTGTATCAGTGTTACATGAAAGTTGCTCGTCATTGAACCACTGCGCCACCCGGGAGGCCCGGGAGTCGGGAACCTTTTGAGGAAGCAATTGTATCACCACAAGAAGGAGAAGATGGAGGAGAGGACGTGGTGGAGGGTAGAGAGACTGAGAAAGCAAGAAGGGAGAAGATGGAACAGAAGACGAATAAATAGGGAGCAGTATGGATTCAGAAATAAGAAGAGGGAGTTTTCAGGAGGGGGGTGGGCTGGGTGGAGGAACTGGGGACTCACAGATTTTGGGGGGACCTCGAGCGATGTGGGTGCCTCGGAAGGAGTTGAAGTGGATGGAGTGGGATGCTGGCAACGATACATGAGACACAAATGGGCACAGGAAAGAAGATTGAGTTGGTTGGATGAGATGGATCTAGAGTCAATTTCAGATTCAGATGACATGGAAAATATTGATAGAACAAGGGAGGCGACAGGAAGAGGAAAGCGGCGGAGGTGAAAAAGGACAGAAAAGGATGAAAACATAACAGGTAAAGGATAATGAGAAAATATAGATTTTAATTTATTGGAATGGTTAATTTTATGTCAATCAATGTGAATGGTTTAAGAAAAATTCCAAAGAATAGTAAAAATGAAGAATTCTGATATTTTATGCCTTCAAGAAACACATTGGGACAATGTATGTATTTTAGAAGTAAAAAAATATGGAGAGATTTTATTTTCGTTAACAATGGCAGTGTCATGCATAGGTGTAATAGGTGGCAGGGAAGTCAGGCGCAGGAAAGTCAAATGGAGTGTAAAATGGAGTCTTTTAATAAAGTCCACGGAGTATGCTCCATAACACTAAATGTACATAAACAAACAAACAAACATGTGTACGAGGACCCAACGCGCACCTATACAACAATCTCTGACAAAGACATGAGGGGAAACAGAGGGTTAAATACACAACAGGTATTGAATGGGATTGAAAACAGGTGTGGGGAAGACTAGACAAAACCAATGGAAAAATGAAAAAGGATCAATGATGGCTAGAAGACCGGTGACGCTGAACACCGCCCGAACAAGGAGGCAACGACTTCGGCAGAAGTCGTGACAGAACCCCCACGCGCGCGGCTCCAGCTGCGCGTCGACACCGGCCTCGGGACGACCCGGAGGGCGAGGTGCAGGGCGATCCGGATGGAGACGGTGAAATTCTGATAACATGGAAGGATCTAACACGTCCTCCACCGGAACCCAGCATCTCTCCTCCGGCCCGTACCCCTCCCAGTCCACGAGGTACTGAAGGCCCCTCGCCCGACGTCTCGAATCCAAAATTGATCGAACAGAGTACGCCGGAACCCCTCGATGTCTAGAGGAGGCGGGGGAACATTACGCACTTCAGTCTCCTGGAGCGGGCCAGCCACCATCGGCCTGAGGAGAGACACATGGAACGAGGGGTTAATACGGTAATGAGTGGGTAGTTGTAACCTATAACATACCTCGTTCACTCTCCTCAGGACTTTAAACGGCCCCACAAACCGTGGACCCAGCTTCCGGCAGAGCAGGCGAAGGTTTCGGTCGAGAGCCAGACCCTGTCCCCTGGTGCGAACACTGGGGCCTCACTGCGCGACGGTCTGCGCCAATTTTCTGGCGCCTTATGGCACGCTGAAGGTGGATGTGGGCTGCCTCCCAGGTCTCCTCAGCGTGCCGAAACCAATTGTCCACCGCAGGGGGCCTCGGACTGGCTCTGATGCCAAGGAGCCAGAACCGGCTGATACTCCCTTTTAATGTGTATTAGGGTAAGGTTAGTGGAGGAGAGATGTAGTGAGTTCTGAGCCATCTCTGCCCAGGGCACGAACTTCGCCCACTCCCCCGGCCGATCCTGGCAATAAGACCGCAGAAACCTACCCACATCCTGGTTAACCCTCTCCACCTGCCCATTACTCTCGGGGTGAAAACCTGAGGTAAGACTAACCGAGATCCCCAGACGCTCCATGAACGCCTTACAGACCCTTGATGTGAACTGGGGACCCCGATCAGACACTATATCCTCAGGCACCCCATAGTGCCGGAAAACGTGTGTAAACAGGGCCTCTGCAGTTTGTAAGGCTGTAGGGAGACCGGGCAAAGGGAGACGACGATAGGACTTTGAAAACCGATCCACAACGACCAGGATCGTGGTGTAACCCTGTGAAGGTGGAAGATCAGTCAAAAAAAAAAAAAATCCACCGACAGGTGCGACCATGGCCGTTGAGGAACGGGTAGAGGTTGTAGCTTACCTCTGGGCAGGTGTCTAGGAGCCTTGCACTGGGCGCACACCGAGCAGGAAGAAACATAAATCCTCACGTCCTTAGCTAAAGTGGGCCACCAGTATCTCCCTTCAAGACAGTGCATCGTCCGACCTATCCCAGGATGACCAGAGGAGGGTGACGTGTGAGCCCAATATATCAATCGGTCGCGGACAGCAGACGGAACGTACAGACGACCAGCTGGACACTCAGGGGGAGAAGGCTCTGCACGTGACGCCCGCGTCCAGCTCCCACACTACAGGCGCCACCAGACACGAAGCTGGGAGTGGGATCCATGGACCGCTCCTCTGTGTCATACAGCCGAGACAATGCGTCTGCCTTAACGTTCTGGGAGCCTGGTCTGTAAGAAAGAGTAAACCCAAAACGAGTGAAAAACATGGCCCCACCTTGCCTGGCGAGGATTCAATCTCTTCGCCTGCCGGATATACTCCAGATTGCGGTGGTCAGTTCAGATGAGAAAAGGGTGTTTAGCCCCCTCAAGCCAATGCCTCCACACCTTTCAAAGCTTCTACGACAGCTAACAGCTCTCGGTTCCCACATCATAGTTTCGCTCCGCCGTGCTGAGCTTCTTCAAAAAGAAAGCACAGGGGCGAAAGCTTCAGTGGCGTACCCGAACGCTGAGAGCACTGCTCCTATCCCAGCTCGGATGCGTCCACCTCCACTATGAATGGCAAAGAGGGATCCAGATGAGCCAGCACAGGCACCGAAGTAAACAGAGTCTTCAGGTGCTCAAAAGCCCTGTTCGCCTCAGCCGACCACTGCAAGCGCACCGGTCCCCCCGGTAATGGGAGCTGCCACCTGACCAAAACCCCGGATAAACCTCCGGTAGTAATTGGAAAACCCCCCAAAAAACGCTGCAACTCCTTTACCGTGGTTGGAGTCGGCCAATTACGCACGGCTGTAATGCGGTCGCTCTCCATCTCCACTCCTGAAGTGGAAATCCGATGCCCTAGGAAGGAGATGGATTGTTAGAAAAGCAAGCATTTCTCAGCCTTGACATATAGATCATGCTCCAACAGGCGACCAAGCACCCTGCGCACCAGGGACACATGCTCGGCGCGTGTAGCAGAGTATATCAGAATATCATCGATATACACCACTACACCCTGCACGTGTAGGTCCCTGAAGATCTCATCTACAAATGATTGGAAAACTGATGGAGCATTCATCAACCCATATGGCATGACAAGGTACTCATAATGACCTGAGGTGGTGCTAAATGCCGTCTTCCACTCATCACCCTTAATACGCACCAGATTGTATGCACTCCTGAGATCCAATTTTATGAAAAAACGTACCCCGTGCATTAACTCAATAATCGTATTGATCAGAGGTAGCGGGTAACTATATTTCACTGATTTTATTAAGACCTCGATAATCAACACACGGGCGTAAACCGCCATCAGTTTTTTTTTCCACAAAAAAGAAACTCGAAGAGACGGGTGAAATGGATGGCTGAATGAACCCCTGATGCAGGGATTCAGAGACATGTCTCCATAGCCTCCGTCTCTGCTTGCGACTTGGGATATGCAGCGTCTACCAAGAGATCTATCGCACAATCCCCCCGTCGATGGGGTGGTAATTGAGTCGCCTTCTTTTACAGAAGGCGAGAGCCAAATCGACATAGTCGAGGGGAATGCGCACGGTGGAGACCTGGTCTGGACTTTCCACCGTAGTAGCACCAACGGAAACCCCTAAACACCTACCTGAGCATTCTCGCGACCACCCCATGAGAGCCCTCTGTGGCCAAGAAACAGTGGGGTTGACAAACTAACCAGGGTAGGCCGAGCACCACAGAATATGCAGGAGAATCAATAAGGAAAAGACTATTCTTCTCCTTGTGACCCTCCTGCATTATCATACACAAAGGTGCGGTTACCTCCCTGATAAACCCTGACCCTAATGGTCGACTAAGGCATGAATAGGGAAAGGCATATCCACAGGAACAATAGGGATCCCTAAACTATGAGCTAGACTTTTATTAATGAAATTCCCAGCCGCACCTGAATCTATTAGCGCCTTATACTGGGAATGCAGTGAAAAAAAAAAAAAAAAAAAAAAAAAAAAATCAGGAAAAGAGACAAACAGTGCAGCAGAGGGCTCTGGATGAGAATGGTGCCTACTCACCTGGGGTGACGCCAGAATGCCCTGCCTGCCCTCTCTATTCCCAGAGGAACCAACCCGGCACCGACCAGCAGTGTGCCCTCTGCGACCATGAATGGTGCTCGAGCGGGAACCCCCCTCCGGTCTCCCTGCGCACCATCCCTCCCAATTCCATAGGTTCGGGAGAGAGGGTGCGGGAGGATGGAACAACCAGACCCGATCTAGACGTCCACGAGTAGCCAGCATGTTGTCCAACTTGATGGACATGTCCACCAGCTGGTCGAAGGTGAGGGTGGTGTCTCTACAGGCCAGCTCCCGACGGACGTCCTCGCGTAAACTACAACGGTAATGGTCGATCAGGGCCCTGTCGCTCCATCCAGCGCCGGCAGCCAAGGTCTTAAACTCCAAAGCAAAATCCTGTGCACTCCTCGTCTCCTGCCTCAGATGATAGAGAAGCTCACCCGCTGCTTTGCCTTCAGGTGGGTGATCGAATACTATCCGGAATTGGCGGGTGAACTCCTCAAAACGGTCCAACGCCGCATCCTTCCTACTACACACAGCGCTGGCCCATTCCAGGGCTTTCCCGGTGAGGCATGAGACGAGGGCGTAACTCTTCTCACGGTCAGATGGTACTGGGGAGGCCGTGGCTAGAGAGATACAAGTTCAGTTTAAGGAGGAAACCCTGGCAGCCAGCAGTATCTCCATTGTATCCCGTAGGTAGGGATAAAAGGATCTTCGATTCCGGAGAGGAAAACGTTCACGGGAGATTCCGGTTGTGGTGGTGGTGGCGCTGGAGAAACTCCGTCTCTCCCAGCGATTATTTTCTGGACAATGTGATCCATGACGGAGCTGATAACGTCAAGCTCCCTCGCTTGTTCCTGAACGCGTTCCTCCAGCTCCATGGGCATAGTGTCCTCTCCTGCTGACTTCATATATTGGTCAGAGATTCTGTCATGCATAGGTGTAATAGGTGGCAGGGAAGTCAGGCGCAGGAGAGTCAAATGGAGTGTAAAATGGAGTCTTTTAATAAAGTCCACGGAGTATGCTCCATAACACTAAATGTACATAAACAAACAAACCAAACATGGGTACGAGGACCCGCGCACCTATACAACAATCACACTACACTGACAATGCAACAATCTCTGACAAACACATGAGGGGAAAAAGGGGTTAAATACACAACAGGTATTGAATGGGATTGAAAACAGGTGTGTGGGAAGACTAGACAAAACCAATGGAAAAATGAAAAAAGGATCAATGATGGCTAGAAGACCGGTGACGCCCGAACACCGCCCGAACAAGGAGGCAACGACTTCGGCAGAAGTCGTGACAGGCAGGGGGAATTCAAATGGTGATGCTATTTTATTGAGGATGTGGTAGAGAATGTGAAAGATCTACAATGATAATAATGGGAGAATTTTAGATTTTGAATATATGAATATGGTTTTTAGAATTATAAATATTTACGCGCCTAATACTGAAATAGAGCGCAAAGATATTTTTAGAATTAGAAAAATGGTGAGGGAAACTATTGTAGTTGGGGATTTTAATGTTAAAATGGATAGACTGGATATGACAAGAGGAGCAATTTTTTTTTCAGAAGTGATGAATCTGGGGGGTTTTAAAGAAGATGTTAGAAAAGGGAATGATTGATATGTGGAGAGGAAAATCCAGACAGAATTTTCTAGAAGGCAGGTGGTTTTAGGGGATTTGAAACAAACAGGGATAGATCTGGTTTTAGTGAAAGGTTGAAGGAATTTTATGAAGAATATTATGTATGTTTTTGCAACTTTTAGTGATCATGCAGGTTTAACATTTTCAGTGGGCTTAGATAAGGAAAGAGCAGGGGGTGGAGTATGGTGTATGAATGCAGGGTATTTAGAAGATGAAGAATATGGGACAACTTAAATCTTTGATAGCATGTGAAATGGAGGACAAGCAGAAAGAGAATGATGTGTTTATGGTGGGACAAGGTTAAGGAAAAAATAAAAGTTTAGTTTAAGATATGCAAGGAAAAAGAGGGGTAGGATGAAAAGAAAATGAGTTGAGAGCTAAATTGGAAGAAGAAATGGGGAAGTGTGACAGTGAACCTAATTATAATATAGAAAAGTTTTTAGAGTTGAAAGAAAAATTGAGTAAATATGAAATAGATAAGTGTAAGGTGGCTATAAGAAGCAAAGCAAAGTATTTTTGAGGGGGAGAAATTCACTTTCTTGGATTAGAGAAGAATAAACAGAAGAGAACATACACTGCTCAAAAAAATAAAGGGAACACTTAAACACCACAATGTAACTCCAAGTCAATCACACTTAGGAAGCAACTCTGAATGACAATAAATGTCACATGCTGTTGTGCAAATGGAATAGGCAACAGGTGGAAATAGGCAATTAGCAAGACACCCCCAATAAAGGAGTGGTTCTGCAGGTGGTGACCACAGACCACTTCTCAGTTCCTATGCTTCCTGGCTGATGTTGGTCACTTTTGAATGCTGGCGGTGCTTTCACTCTAGTGGTAGCATGAGACGGAGACTACAACCCACCCAAGTGGCTCAGGTAGTGCAGCTCATCCAGGATGGCACAATGCGAGATGTGGCAAGAAGGTTTGCTGTGTCTGTCAGCGTAGTGTCCATAGCATGGAGACGCTACCAGGAGACAGGCCAGTACATCAGGAGACGTGGAGGAGGCCGTAGGAGGGCAACAACCCAGCAGCAAGACCGCTACCTCCACCTTTGTGCAAGGAGGAGCAGGAGGAGCACTGCCAGAGTCCTGCAAAATTACCTCCAGCAGGCAACAAATGTGCATGTGTCTGCTCAAACGGTCAGAAACAGACTCCATGAGGGTGGTATGAGGGCCCGACGTCCACAGGTGGGGGTTGTGCTTACAGCCCAACACCGTGCAGGACATTTGGCATTTGCCAGAGAACACCAAGATTAGCAAATTCGCCACTGGCGCACTGTGCTCTACACAGATGAAAGCAGGTTCACACTGAGCACGTGACAGACGTGGCAGAGTCTGGAGACGCCGTGGAGAACGTTCTGCTGCCTGCAACATCCTCCAGCATGACCGGTTTGGCAGTGGGTCAGACATGGTGTGGGGCGGCACTTCTTTGGGGGGGCCGCACAGCCCTCCACGTGCTCGCCAGAGGTAGCCTGACTGCCATTAGGTACCGAGATGAGATCCTCAGACCCCTTGTGAGACCATATGCTGGTGCGGTTGGCCCTGGGTTCCCCCTAATGCTAGACCTCATGTGGCTGGAGTGTGTCAGCACTTCCTGCAAGAGGAAGGCATTAATGCTATGGACTGGCCCGCCCGTTCCCCAGACCTGAATCTAATTGAGCACATCATGTCTCGCTCCTGAGGAGATCCCTCAGGAGACCATCCGCCATCCATTCCATTGATAATTTGTGTGTGATTTTGTTGTCAGCACATTCAACTGTGTGAAGAAAAAGTATTTAATAAGAATATTTCATTCAGATCTAGGATGTGTTTTTTTGAGCAGTGTATATTAGAAAGATTACATTTTCAAAGGGTGAAGTTGTCAATGTTTATGTAGAGATATTAGAAACAGTGCAGAATTTTTATAAGGATTTATTTAAGAAAGGGGAGGTGGATGAGGGGTGTGTAAAGGAGATATTGGATAGTGTGGATGTGCAAATTGATGTAGAGGATAAACAAATGTGTGATGGGAAGATAACAGTGAATGAAGTTAAAGTTACGATTAAGGGTTTACAAGTAAGAGTCCTGGAGTAGATGGGATAATTGCAGAGTTTTATAAAATATATGAATGTTTTTTAGCACCTGTTTTATTGGAAGTATATCAATATATGGAGGATAAGTGTATCAGAATCTATGGTGACAGGGCTGATTTTATATAAAAATAAAGGGAGCAAATTGAAACTGGAGAATTATAGGCCAATTAGTTTATTAAATTCAGATTATAAGGTATTAAGGTAAGGTAAAGGTAAAAAGTAGGGTGAAGTGTAATGGGGTTTTAACTGATTATTTTATTCTTGAGAGATCTGTGAGACAGGGGTGCCCTTTATCAGCTTTATTATTTGTTTTATTGGTAGAACCTTTAGCAGCATTTCTTAAAAAATATAATCTTGTAAATTGTGTACAGACTCCACAAGGATGTTTTAGTTTGATTCATCAATATGCAGATGATACCACTATAACAGTTAGAGATGAGGGAAGTGTAAAAAGGGTGATGGACAGGCATCGGGTGCAAAGGTTAACATGGAGAAGTCAGTAGTAATAAGATTAATGTGGGGAATTTTCCTTTTAAAGGTGGTAAAATATTATTAAGGTGTTAGCAGTGTTTTTAGGGGTGAATGAAATGGAAGCTAGGATTTGACATGGAGTGGTGTAATAAAGTTAGGAAGGTGGTAAATGTGGATGTCTTTGAAATTAAAAGGAAAGTAATTGTAATAAATGTGTTGATGTCAATTTATGTAATGAATGTTTTGGATATACCAGAATGGGTATTATCTGAAATTAATAAGATTTTAGTAGATTTTTTTTTATGGGATGGGAAGGGGTGAATAGCTTTAAAACTTTGATTGCAGGTTATGAGGGGGGGTTTGAAGTTGGTAGATTTAAGTGTAAGGAAAACAGCAATTAGAGTAAAAATGGTACAGAAACATTTATTTGGTGAATTGGATTATGGGTGGAAATTTTTATTTAAGAGTATTTGCAGGAGGTTGGGAGGATTGGGGACAATGGTTTATTGAGGAGTATGAAGAAGGAAATGTTACGTAATATACCTTTGTTTTATAGAGAAGTGTTTGTGGCTTGGACAGTTTTTACCAAATATTTATTATGAATGTACCATTTTAGAAAATATTTTAAAATCAGCCGATATTTTTAAATCCAAAGAGTGTAATAACATGTTTTGTAAATATTTTATGGAGGGCTGGGATGAGGCAGATATGTTATGTCACCTGAGGTAATTCCTGGGTTCCTTCCATTTCAGGCAATATATGATAATGTGGTTGAAGTAGATGAAGAGATAAGTAAAACTACTGTGGAGAATATGTACAAGAAAATATTAGAATGTATTCCTGGGGAGTGGGTGATTTTAATAAATAAAGTGGTCAAAAGATCGTGGGGTTTACCGGTTTTATATTCTGAAAGTAATGGGGAGAAACATGATTTAATCAGGGTTAAAACTTAAAATGGTTTATAGAAAATGTATTATAAAAGAGATAGTCACTGCGTCGGGAAAAGTGTGGTCTAGGGTGTTTGCAAACATGCATGTGAAATCAATATGGAAGAATGTAAATGTAAAATATAAATCTATAGAATGTGAAGACAATGATTTTAAATTGAAACATAATAGGATTTTTACAAATGTGGTTGTGCGTCAAATTTATAGGGATATTAAAAGAGAATGTGATATTTGTGGTACGGGCGGAAAATTTTATGCACTTTTTTGAATGTAGTAGGTTAAAAGATTTGAGTTTTTAAAAGGGCCTTAAGTAAAACATTGGGGAGAAGAGATTTTTACTGGAGTGGAGGAGGTTGTTTCTTTTTGGTTTAAATGGGAAAAGTAAAGTTAAATTTGGTGAATTTTGTACTAAGTCATGCAATAAGATTAAGGAATTTAGGTGATTATGAAGGGGAAATTGTGGAGTTTTTTTAGGAGTATTTTAGAGAAAGATCGATAATATATAGATAAGGTGGAGGAAACTGTGGGTGAGTACTTTAATTGAAATTCTATCAAATGGAAAACTTGTAATTCATTATTAATTGGTATTAGTGGATAATTGTGTTCATTGTTTTACTTTTTCTGATTTTGTTAAAGGGTGAATTGTTAATCTTTTATTGTCTGAATGTTGTAAATTGTGTTTTTTATATTAAAACATATTTTTTTAAATGTGCCCGATCTCGGAAGCTAAGCAGGGTCGGGCCTGGTTAGTACTTGGATGGGAGACCGCCTGGGAATACCAGGTGCTGTAAGCGTTTTGCTCCAGCAGAGGGTTCTCGTGTCATGCATGGAGCAACTGCCTTTTATTTATCACCCTAATAATGTTGTCTTTTTATTGGACTAAATGCAGTTTGTTAGTGCTTCCCTGCCCTGATCAAGTCAAATAATGGACAGTGCGTTTCCCTCAATCGAGGCAGTGCATTCAGCATTTGTTTTTAGGCTAGGAGACTGTCAATGTCTGTAGTCCATTAGGGCCCTGTAAAATCCCCTTCAAAGTTGACTGATTTGCCCCGAGCTGTTCAGGGAATTCTACGTAAAATAACCGGACGGATTCAATGGCTTCGACATCAAGAATAACGACAACAACGAGAATGGACAACGGAGAAAAAAAGAGCGTCGAATGAAGAGTTGAGGAGAAAATATGAGAAAGAACTGACGGCGAACGTGGAAGTTATTGGTGAAGAAAAAATAACAACGATGGAATTGCTGAGAGGAATGAAAGAGGTATGCGGAACGATTTTGGGATGTAGAACGAAAGACAGAAATAAGTACGAAATAACCATGTCACATGTGAAGGGAAAAGAAAGACTAAATAGACGGGCTAAAAATAAAGAGCTGTCAAGTCATGGCGAAAGAACTGGGGAACGATGGACTTGAGGTGTCCTTTTTTTAACTTGCCGGCATATATTACGGATGATGAAATATGAGAAATTACAAGGATGGAAAGTGAACGCGACAACACCAATCAAGAGGAGGATGTGGCCAGGAACGGACATTATGGATGCGACGAGATTTTGTAAGGTGAAGTTTACGGACAGTGTGCAATCATTGCCTTACTCAACAAAGTTCGATACAGTAGAGGGATTTGAATATTTGAGTGATCCACGACAACCAAGTTAAGGTATGTAGACTATGTATTCAACCGGACACATACTTAAAGAATGTCCAGAATTTATTTGTCATAAATGTGGTGAACAAGGGCATTATGCCAGGGAATGTTCTAACATCGGTGATATGTGTAGAAGGTGTGACAGACCTAAGGACATATGTAAATGTAAGAAGTGGAATGTTTTATTTCTGCAAACAATGGACCTCATTACTGAAGAAGATGAGGGGAGTGTGGCTATGGAGAGAGAGGAAGAGAGTGATATGGAAAGTGTGTCACAGGTGATTTCAGAGACAGCTATAGCTGTGCTTGGAGAGTATGCAATTCCTTCTGGCAGTACGAGACGTAGTCTTGGTCTCTGCTGCTGACAGGGTGGAGCAGCAGCACAGGATTGGTGAATTAGATACAGGTAGAGATGGTGCAAGGTGCTTCTCAGGTGCCTGAACCAGCTTTAAGCCTGTGTGAAAATGACACCAAGGAGAGGGCTGAGTCCACTGGAGTTGATGGCACGGTTAAAGCACATTTTACAAAAGGCTTGAATGTTGCTTCCCTCATAATTCCAAGTCATGAGTCGGACGAAGAAATAGATAGTGAGGATTTTCAGTTGTTTGCTAGAAATAAGAGATCATTGACGAAAGCTAGGGAGGTGATGGGATCTGGTAAAAAGAAAGTATTTTGAAATGACATGTTCTTTGACTATTTCTGCATACATTAACAATGGTTAGAGTTGCATCACTAAATGGGAACAGTCTGAGAAATATGAACAAATTGGAGCAGGTTTTGGTGTCTGAAAGCTGATATGTGGTGTTTTCAAGAGACAAATTGGACAGACTCCAAAATGTTGGAGATTAAGAGCAAATGGTCTGAGCTAATGATTTGTAGTCACAGAAGTGAAAAAACATGTGGAGTGGCTATTTTGGTAAAAAATGATGTGGTTCAAAATGTCAAGCAGGTATATGCAGATTATCAGGGCAGACTTATTGTTATTGAGTTTAAAGTGCAAAATGTATTTTTTTCGTCTAATTAATGTTTATGCTTCAATATTGAATCGGAAAGGAGAGATATGTTTAATAACCAAAGAAACTGTTCAGAAAATTGTATACTGGTAGGAGATTTTAACGTGAAGTGTACTAGAATGGATGTCTCGAGATGTGATAGCTTCAGACATGATTATTATTATTATTATATATTATTAGTCTAGAAATGCTTTATGGGAATTAATGAAAAATGAGAATCTTGTAGATATATGGAGGGCTGAAAATTTAAATAGAAGAGTGTTTGAGAAGGCAGGTGGTGTTAACTAAAACAAAGCAGAATTGATTTATGTTTAGTAAAAGAAGATGTGATACAGCAGGTTCAGAAGATGTCATATAACTTTACAGCATACAGTGATCATGCAGTAATGTCATTTCAGATAGGTTTTGCTGTGGAGATGAGGGGGAGGTGTCTGGTGTTTAAATGCCAGTCTGTTAAAGGAGGAAAGTTATATAAAAGGAAATTGTTGAATGTATCGAAGGTGAAATGTCTAATGTACTGTTATGGTGGGAGGAAGTGAAAGTTAAAGTAAAAAACAGGAGTATTAGGTACTCTAAAAATCGTAACCGTGTAGATAAGTTCAAAGAAAAAATGCTTAGAAATAGGATGTTACATGAACTTGAAAAGGCCGATGCTGATCCAGACGATGTTGTGAACTATTTGAAAATCCATGCAGAGCTAGGGTTTTATGAAAAAAATAAATGTTTAGGTGCTATTGTTAGGAGTAAGGCACAGTACGCCTTGGAGGGAGAGAAATGTACTTCCTTTTTTCTGGGGCTTAAAAAACTAAAGCAATATTGTAGAATTGGAAAATGAAAAAGGTGTAAAGGTAAATGATTTTGTTGAAATCGTAGATTCAGTTGAATCCTTTTACAGAAATCTTTATAAAAAGAATGTGGATAAAGTGTGTGTTGAAAAAGTGTTGAGAATATCAGTGCCAAAATATCTCAGGCAGATAGAAAGATGGATGTGTGATGAAGATATTTCAATTATAGAAATCAAGGAAGCAATTGAGAACACTCAAGGAAATATAAGTCCAGGTTTGGATGGTTTAACAAATGAATTCTAAAAAGTTTGTGGATATTTTGGCACCCATTTTATTTAAGGTTCTCAGTATATGGAAGAGAATAAGGAAATCCCTGAGTCTGTCAATTGGTATGTTAACCATCTATTTTTTAAATAAGAGGCAGTAGGTTAAAGTTAGAAAATTATAGGGCCTATTAGTCTTCTAAATTCAGATAAAATACTGACTCAAGTTTTTAGCTAATAGGATGAAAAAGGTGATTGGAAGTATTATTA
>NW_027008433.1:0-98864 GCF_036934945.1 Oncorhynchus masou masou | reverse complement strand
AAGTGGTAGGTACTGACTCTATAAATGCCCACCACACCAAAGTGGTAGGTACTGACTCTATAAATGCCCACCACGCCAAAGTGGTAGGTACTGACTCTATAAATGCCCACCACGCCAAAGTGGTAGGTACACACCAAAGTGGTACGTACTGACTCTATAAATGCCCACCACACCAAAGTGGTAGGTACTGACTCTATAAATGCCCACCACACCAAAGTGGTAGGTACTGACTCTATAAATGCCCACCACACCAAAGTGGTAGGTACTGACTCTATAAATGCCCACCACACTAAAGTGGTAGGTACTGACTCTATAAATGCCCACCACACCAAAGTGGTAGGTACTGACTCTATAAATGCCAACCACACCAAAGTGGTAGGTACTGACTCTATAAATGCCCACCACGCCAAAGTGGTAGGTACTGACTCTATAAATGCCCACCACACCAAAGTGGTACGTGGTAGGTACTGACTCTATAAATGACTCTATAAATGCCCACCACACCAAAGTGGTAGGTACTGACTCTATAAATGCCCACCACACCAAAGTGGTAGGTACTGACTCTATAAATGCCCACCACACCAAAGTGGTAGGTACTGACTCTATAAATGCCCACCACACTAAAGTGGTAGGTACTGACTCTATAAATGCCCACCACACCAAAGTGGTAGGTACTGACTCTATAAATGCCAACCACACCAAAGTGGTAGGTACTGACTCTATAAATGCCCACCACACCAAAGTGGTAGGTACTGACTCTTTAAATGCCAACCACACCAAAGTGGTAGGTACTGACTCTATAAATGCCCACCACACCAAAGTGGTAGGTACTGACTCTATAAATGCCCACCACACCAAAGTGGTAGGTACTGACTCTATAAATGCCAACCACACCAAAGTGGTACGTACTGACTCTATAAATGCCCACCACACCAGTGGTAGGTACTGACTCTATAAATGCCCACCACACCAGTGGTAGGTACTGACTCTATAAATGCCCACCACACCAAAGTGGTAGGTACTGACTCTATAAATGCCCACCACACCAAAGTGGTAGGTACTGACTCTATAAATGCCCACCACACCAAAGTGGTAGGTACTGACTCTATAAATGCCCACCACACCAAAGTGGTAGGTACTGACTCTATAAATGCCCACCACACCAAAGTGGTAGGTACTGACTCTATAAATGCCAACCACACCAAAGTGGTAGGTACTGACTCTATAAATGCCCACCACACCAAAGTGGTAGGTACTGACTCTATAAATGCCCACCACACCAAAGTGGTAGGTACTGACTCTATAAATGCCAACCACACCAAAGTGGTACGTACTGACTCTATAAATGCCCACCACACCAGTGGTACGTACTGACTCTATAAATGCCCACCACACCAGTGGTACGTACTGACTCTATAAATGCCCACCACACCAAAGTGGTAGGTACTGACTCTATAAATGCCCACCACACCAAAGTGGTAGGTACTGACTCTATAAATGCCCACCACACCAAAGTGGTAGGTACTGACTCTATAAATGCCCACCACACCAAAGTGGTAGGTACTGACTCTATAAATGCCCACCACACCAAAGTGGTAGGTACTGACTCTATAAATGCCCACCACACCAAAGTGGTAGGTACTGACTCTATAAATGCCCACCACACCAAAGTGGTAGGTACTGACTCTATAAATGCCCACCACACCAAAGTGGTAGGTACTGACTATATAAATGCCCACCACACCAAAGTGGTAGGTACTGACTCTATAAATGCCCACCACACCAAAGTGGTAGGTACTGACTCTATAAATGCCCACCACACCAAAGTGGTAGGTACTGACTCTATAAATGCCCACCACACCAAAGTGGTAGGTACTGACTCTATAAATGCCCACCACACCAAAGTGGTAGGTACTGACTCTATAAATGCCCACCACACCAAAGTGGTAGGTACTGACTCTATAAATGCCAACCACACCAAAGTGGTAGGTACTGACTCTATAAATGCTAACCACACCAAAGTGGTAGGTACTGACTCTATAAATGCCCACCACACCAAAGTGGTAGGTACTGACTCTATAAATGCCCACCACACCAAAGTGGTAGGTACTGACTCTATAAATGCCAACCACACCAAAGTGGTACGTACTGACTCTATAAATGCCCACCACACCAGTGGTACGTACTGACTCTATCAATGCCCACCACACCAGTGGTACGTACTGACTCTATAAATGCCCACCACACCAAAGTGGTAGGTACTGACTCTATAAATGCCCACCACACCAAAGTGGTAGGTACTGACTCTATAAATGCCCACCACACCAAAGTGGTAGGTACTGACTCTATAAATGCCCACCACACCAAAGTGGTAGGTACTGACTCTATAAATGCCCACCACACCAAAGTGGTAGGTACTGACTCTATAAATGCCCACCACACCAAAGTGGTAGGTACTGACTCTATAAATGCCCACCACACCAAAGTGGTAGGTACTGACTCTATAAATGCCCACCACACCAAAGTGGTAGGTACTGACTCTATAAATGCCCACCACACCAAAGTGGTAGGTACTGACTCTATAAATGCCCACCACACCAAAGTGGTAGGTACTGACTCTATAAATGCCCACCACACCAAAGTGGTAGGTACTGACTCTATAAATGCCCACCACACCAAAGTGGTAGGTACTGACTCTATAAATGCCCACCACACCAAAGTGGTAGGTACTGACTCTATAAATGCCAACCACACCAAAGTGGTAGGTACTGACTCTATAAATGCCAACCACACCAAAGTGGTAGGTACTGACTCTATAAATGCCCACCACACCAAAGTGGTAGGTACTGACTCTATAAATGCCAACCACACCAAAGTGGTAGGTACTGACTCTATAAATGCCCACCACACCAAAGTGGTAGGTACTGACTCTATAAATGCCCACCACACCAAAGTGGTAGGTACTGACTCTATAAATGCCAACCACACCAAAGTGGTAGGTACTGACTCTATAAATGCCCACCACACCAAAGTGGTAGGTACTGACTCTATAAATGCCCACCACACCAAAGTGGTAGGTACTGACTCTATAAATGCCAACCACACCAAAGTGGTACGTACTGACTCTATAAATGCCCACCACACCAGTGGTAGGTACTGACTCTATAAATGCCCACCACACCAGTGGTAGGTACTGACTCTATAAATGCCCACCACACCAAAGTGGTAGGTACTGACTCTATAAATGCCCACCACACCAAAGTGGTACGTACTGACTCTATAAATGCCCACCACACCAGTGGTAGGTACTGACTCTATAAATGCCCACCACACCAGTGGTAGGTACTGACTCTATAAATGCCCACCACACCAAAGTGGTAGGTACTGACTCTATAAATGCCCACCACACCAAAGTGGTAGGTACTGACTCTATAAATGCCCACCACACCAAAGTGGTAGGTACTGACTCTATAAATGCCCACCACACCAAAGTGGTAGGTACTGACTCTATAAATGCCCACCACACCAAAGTGGTAGGTACTGACTCTATAAATGCCCACCACACCAAAGTGGTAGGTACTGACTCTATAAATGCCCACCACACCAAAGTGGTAGGTACTGACTCTATAAATGCCCACCACACCAAAGTGGTAGGTACTGACTCTATAAATGCCCACCACACCAAAGTGGTAGGTACTGACTCTATAAATGCCCACCACACCAAAGTGGTAGGTACTGACTCTATAAATGCCCACCACACCAAAGTGGTAGGTACTGACTCTATAAATGCCCACCACACCAAAGTGGTAGGTACTGACTCTATAAATGCCCACCACACCAAAGTGGTAGGTACTGACTCTATAAATGCCCACCACACCAAAGTGGTAGGTACTGACTCTATAAATGCCCACCACACCAAAGTGGTAGGTACTGACTCTATAAATGCCCACCACACCAAAGTGGTAGGTACTGACTCTATAAATGCCAACCACACCAAAGTGGTAGGTACTGACTCTATAAATGCTAACCACACCAAAGTGGTAGGTACTGACTCTATAAATGCCCACCACACCAAAGTGGTAGGTACTGACTCTATAAATGCCCACCACACCAAAGTGGTAGGTACTGACTCTATAAATGCCAACCACACCAAAGTGGTACGTACTGACTCTATAAATGCCCACCACACCAGTGGTACGTACTGACTCTATCAATGCCCACCACACCAGTGGTACGTACTGACTCTATAAATGCCCACCACACCAAAGTGGTAGGTACTGACTCTATAAATGCCCACCACACCAAAGTGGTAGGTACTGACTCTATAAATGCCCACCACACCAAAGTGGTAGGTACTGACTCTATAAATGCCCACCACACCAAAGTGGTAGGTACTGACTCTATAAAAGCCCACCACACCAAAGTGGTAGGTACTGACTCTATAAATGCCCACCACACCAAAGTGGTAGGTACTGACTCTATAAATGCCCACCACACCAAAGTGGTAGGTACTGACTCTATAAATGCCCACCACACCAAAGTGGTAGGTACTGACTCTATAAATGCCCACCACACCAAAGTGGTAGGTACTGACTCTATAAATGCCCACCACACCAAAGTGGTAGGTACTGACTCTATAAATGCCCACCACACCAAAGTGGTAGGTACTGACTCTATAAATGCCCACCACACCAAAGTGGTAGGTACTGACTCTATAAATGCCCACCACACCAAAGTGGTAGGTACTGACTCTATAAATGCCCACCACACCAAAGTGGTAGGTACTGACTCTATAAATGCCAACCACACCAAAGTGGTAGGTACTGACTCTATAAATGCCAACCACACCAAAGTGGTAGGTACTGACTCTATAAATGCCCACCACACCAAAGTGGTAGGTACTGACTCTATAAATGCCAACCACACCAAAGTGGTAGGTACTGACTCTATAAATGCCCACCACACCAGTGGTACGTACTGACTCTATAAATGCCCACCACGCCAAAGTGGTACGTACTGACTCTATAAATGCCCACCACGCCAAAGTGGTAGGTACTGACTCTATAAATGCCCACCACACCAAAGTGGTAGGTACTGACTCTATAAATGCCCACCACGCCAAAGTGGTAGGTACTGACTCTATAAATGCCCACCACACCAAAGTGGTAGGTACTGACTCTATAAATGCCCACCACACCAAAGTGGTAGGTACTGACTCTATAAATGCCAACCACACCAAAGTGGTACGTACTGACTCTATAAATGCCCACCACACCAAAGTGGTAGGTACTGACTCTATAAATGCCCACCACACCAAAGTGGTAGGTACTGACTCTATAAATGCCAACCACACCAAAGTGGTAGGTACTGACTCTATAAATGCCCACCACACCAAAGTGGTAGGTACTGACTCTATAAATGCCCACCACACCAAAGTGGTAGGTACTGACTCTATAAATGCCCACCACACCAAAGTGGTAGGTACTGACTCTATAAATGCCCACCACACCAAAGTGGTAGGTACTGACTCTATAAATGCCCACCACACCAAAGTGGTAGGTACTGACTCTATAAATGCCAACCACACCAAAGTGGTAGGTACTGACTCTATAAATGCCCACCACACCAAAGTGGTAGGTACTGACTCTATAAATGCCCACCACACCAAAGTGGTAGGTGCTGACTCTATAAATGCCCACCACACCAAAGTGGTACGTACTGACTCTATAAATGCCCACCACACCAGTGGTACGTACTGACTCTATAAATGCCCACCACACCAAAGTGGTAGGTACTGACTCTATAAATGCCCACCACACCAAAGTGGTAGGTACTGACTCTATAAATGCCCACCACACCAAAGTGGTAGGTACTGACTCTATAAATGCCCACCACACCAAAGTGGTAGGTACTGACTCTATAAATGCCCACCACACCAAAGTGGTAGGTACTGACTCTATAAATGCCCACCACACCAAAGTGGTAGGTACTGACTCTATAAATGCCCACCACACCAAAGTGGTAGGTACTGACTCTATAAATGCCCACCACACCAAAGTGGTAGGTACTGACTCTATAAATGCCCACCACACCAAAGTGGTAGGTACTGACTCTATAAATGCCCACCACACCAAAGTGGTAGGTACTGACTCTATAAATGCCCACCACACCAAAGTGGTAGGTACTGACTCTATAAATGCCCACCACACCAAAGTGGTAGGTACTGACTCTATAAATGCCCACCACACCAAAGTGGTAGGTACTGACTCTATAAATGCCCACCACACCAAAGTGGTACGTACTGACTCTATAAATGCCCACCACACCAAAGTGGTAGGTACTGACTCTATAAATGCCAACCACACCAAAGTGGTACGTACTGACTCTATAAATGCCCACCACACCAGTGGTACGTACTGACTCTATCAATGCCCACCACACCAGTGGTACGTACTGACTCTATAAATGCCCACCACACCAAAGTGGTAGGTACTGACTCTATAAATGCCCACCACACCAAAGTGGTAGGTACTGACTCTATAAATGCCCATCACACCAAAGTGGTAGGTACTGACTCTATAAATGCCCACCACACCAAAGTGGTAGGTACTGACTCTATAAATGCCCACCACACCAAAGTGGTAGGTACTGACTCTATAAATGCCCACCACACCAAAGTGGTAGGTACTGACTCTATAAATGCCCACCACACCAAAGTGGTAGGTACTGACTCTATAAATGCCCACCACACCAAAGTGGTAGGTACTGACTCTATAAATGCCCACCACACCAAAGTGGTAGGTACTGACTCTATAAATGCCCACCACACCAAAGTGGTAGGTACTGACTCTATAAATGCCCACCACACCAAAGTGGTAGGTACTGACTCTATAAATGCCCACCACACCAAAGTGGTAGGTACTGACTCTATAAATACCCACCACACCAAAGTGGTAGGTACTGACTCTATAAATGCCCACCACACCAAAGTGGTAGGTACTGACTCTATAAATGCCAACCACACCAAAGTGGTAGGTACTGACTCTATAAATGCCAACCACACCAAAGTGGTAGGTACTGACTCTATAAATGCCCACCACACCAAAGTGGTAGGTACTGACTCTATAAATGCCAACCACACCAAAGTGGTAGGTACTGACTCTATAAATGCTAACCACACCAAAGTGGTAGGTACTGACTCTATAAATGCCCACCACACCAAAGTGGTAGGTACTGACTCTATAAATGCCCACCACACCAAAGTGGTAGGTACTGACTCTATAAATGCCAACCACACCAAAGTGGTAGGTACTGACTCTATAAATGCCCACCACACCAAAGTGGTAGGTACTGACTCTATAAATGCCCACCACACCAAAGTGGTAGGTACTGACTCTATAAATGCCCACCACACCAAAGTGGTAGGTACTGACTCTATAAATGCCCACCACACCAAAGTGGTAGGTACTGACTCTATAAATGCCCACCACACCAAAGTGGTAGGTACTGACTCTATAAATGCCCACCACACCAAAGTGGTAGGTACTGACTCTATAAATGCCCACCACACCAAAGTGGTAGGTACTGACTCTATAAATGCCCACCACACCAAAGTGGTACGTACTGACTCTATAAATGCCCACCACACCAGTGGTACGTACTGACTCTATAAATGCCCACCACACCAAAGTGGTAGGTACTGACTCTATAAATGCCCACCACACCAAAGTGGTAGGTACTGACTCTATAAATGCCCACCACACCAAAGTGGTAGGTACTGACTCTATAAATGCCCACCACACCAAAGTGGTAGGTACTGACTCTATAAATGCCAACCACACCAGTGGTACGTACTGACTCTATAAATGCCAACCACACCAAAGTGGTAGGTACTGACTCTATAAATGCCAACCACACCAAAGTGGTAGGTACTGACTCTATAAATGTCCACCACAGCACGTTGTCAAAACACTCCACTTCATATTGACATTAAAAAAAGGCATAGCTCTGTTTGTACTATCGGGAACGTGTGGTGTTGAAATGGTTGTTTCTCTGGAGGCTACATGGATAACAATAGGATTGATCCTCTAAACCAGAGGAGGAGCAGCACTTCTAGCATTATCTACTGTCTGTCTATTTCTGTCCTGGTGTGTTCAAGTAGAAGCATTATCTACTGTCTGTCTATTTCTGTCCTGATGTGTTCAGGTAGAAGCATTATCTACCGTCTGTCTATTTCTGTCCTGATGTGTTCAGGTAGAAGCATTATCTACTGTCTGCCTATTTCTGTCCTGATGTGTTCAGGTAGAAGGATGTCATAAGGTGAATTCACCAATTTGTAAGTCGCTCTGGATAAGAGCGTCTGCCAAATGACTTAAATGTAAATGTAAATGTAGAAGCATTATCTACCGTCTGTTTATTTCTGTCCTGATGTGTTCAGGTAGAAGCATTGTCTACTGTCTGTCTATTTCTGTCCTGATGTGTTCAGGTGGAAGCATTATCTAATGTCTATTTCATTATTAATATCAGAAGTTTTTTGTTGTTGTTGTTTTTTTACCTTTATTTAACTAGGCAAGTCAGTTAATAACAAATACTTATTTACAATGGCGGCCAACTCTGGCCAAACCTGGACGGCGCTGGGCCAACTGAACCAACAGTTCCCTGAACAGTTTATACACCCAAGCCCTCAGACTGCAAAACAAGACCGCTAAACAAGACCGCTAAACAAGACCGCTAAACAAGACCGCTAAACAAGACTGCTAAACAAGACTGCTAAACAAGACCGCTAAACAGGACCGCTAAACTGGACCGCTAAACAAGACTGCTAAACAAGACCGCTAAACAAGACCGCTAAACAAGACCGCTAAACAAGACCGCTAAACAAGACCGCTAAACAAGACCGCTAAACAAGACCGCTAAACAAGACCGCTAAACAAGACCGCTAAACAAGACCGCTAAACAAGACCGCAAAACAAGAATGCTAAATAGCTATTCTAATGGCTACCAGGACTATCTGCATTGACCCTATTTAGCACCAACTCTCTTGAACTGACTCCATGAACCCACACTGGACTCTACCCAACACACTGGACTCTACCCAACACACTGGACTCTACCCAACACACTGGACTCTACCCAACACACTGGACTCTACCCAACACACTGGACTCTACCCAACACACTGGACTCTACCCAACACACTGGACTCTACCCACACACTGGACTCTACCCACACACTGGACTCTACCCACACACTGGACTCTACCCACACACTGGACTCTACCCACACACTGGACTCTACCCAACACACTGGACTCTACCCAACACACTGGACTCTACCCCACACACTGGACTCTACCCACACACTGGACTCTACCCACACACTGGACTCTACCCAACACACTGGACTCTACCCACACACTGGACTCTACCCACACACTGGACTCTACCCACACACTGGACTCTACCCACACACTGGACTCTACCCACACACTGACTCTACCCACACTGGACTCTACCCACACACTGGACTCGACCCACACACTGGACTCTAACCACACACTGGACTCTAACCACACACTGGACTCTACCCCACACACTGGACTCTACCCCACACACTGGACTCTACCCACACACTGGACTCTACCCACACACTGACTCTACCCACACTGGACTCTACCCACACACTGGACTCTACCCACACACTGGACTCTAACCACACACTGGACTCTACCCCACACACTGGACTCTACCCCACACACTGGACTCTACCCACACACTGGACTCTACCCACACACTGGACTCTACCCAACACACTTTACTGTACCCAGCACACTGGACTCTACCCAACACATTGGACTCTACCCAACGCACTGGACTCTACCCCCCCCCCCAACACACTGGACACTACCCACACTGGACTCTACCCACACACTGGACTCTACCCACACGCTGGACTCTACCCACACACTGGACTCTACCCACACACTGGACTCTACCCCCCAACACACTGAACTCTACCCAACACACTGGACTCTACCCACACTGACTGGACTCTACCCAACACACTGGACTCCACACAACACAATGGACTCTACCCAACACACTGGACTCTACCAACACACTGGACTCTACCCACACACTCACGCATACTTACACTGACACCCCAACACACACACATACACACACACACCCACACACACACTTTCACACTCATCACATACAGTTGTGGCCCAAAGTCTTGAGAATGACACAAATATACATTTTCACAAAGTCTGCTGTCTCAGTTTGTATGATGGCAATTCTCCAGAATGTTATGAAGAGGGATCAGATGAATTCCAATTCATTGCAAAGTCCCTCTTTGCCATGCAAATGAACTGAATCCCAAAAAACATGACCATTGCATTTCAGCCCTGCCACAAAAGGACCAGCTGGCATCATGTCAGTGATTCTCTCGTTAACACAGGTGTGAGTGTTGACGAGGACAAGGCTGGTGATCACTCTGTCATGCTGATTGAGTTCGAATAACAAATTGTAAGCTTCAAAAGGAGGGTGGTGCTTGGAATCATTCTTCTTCCTCTGTCAACCATGGTTACCTGCAAGGAAACACGCTGCCAGTAAGATTGCACATAAATCAATCGGATCGTCAAAAACTTCAAGGAGAGCAGTTCAAATGTGGTGAAGAAATCTTCAGGGTGCCCAAGAAAGTCCAGCAGGAATCATTGTTCTTCCTCTGTCAACCATGGTTACCTGCAAGGAAAAAGGTGCCACCATCATTGCTTTACACAAAAAGGGCTTCACAGGCAAGTATATTGCTGCCAGTAAGATTGTACCTAAATCAACCATTTATCAGATCATCAAGAACTTCAAGGAGAGCGGTTCAATTGTTGTGAAGAAGGCTTCGGGGTGCCCAAAAAGTCCAGCAAGCGCCAGGACCGTCTCCTAAAGTTGATTCAGCTGCGGGATCGGGGCACCACCAGTACAGAGCTTGCTCAGGAATGGCAGCAGGCAGGTGTGAGTGCATCTGCACGCACAGTGAGGCGAAGACTTTTGGAGGATGGTCTGGTGTCAAGAAGGGCAGCAAAGAAGCCACTTCTCCCCAGGAAAACCATCAGGGACAGACTGATATTCTGCAAAAGGTACAGGGATTGGACTGCTGAGGACTGGAGTCATTTTCTCTGATGAATCCGCTTTCCAATTTTTTGGTGCATCCGGAAAAAAGCTTGTCCGGAGAAGACAAGGTGAGCGCTACCATCAGTCCTGTGTCATGCCAACAGTAAAGCATCCTGAGACTATTCATGTGTGGGGTTGCTTCTCAGCCAAGGGAGTGGGCTCACTCACAATGTTGCCTAAGAACACAGCCATGAATAAAGAATAGTACCAACACATCCTCCGAGAGCAACTTCTCCCAACCATCCAGGAACAGTTTGGTAACGAACAATGCCTTTTCCAGCATGATGGAGTACCTTGCCATAAGGCAAAAGTGCTAACTGTCAGGACCCGGTTTCGAACCTGGGTCTCCGGAGTGAGAAACAGTCACTTAACCAACTGAGCCACGAATAGTCAGCAGAACCCAGAAGATGAGGCAGACACAGCAGTACTTAAGACGGTGTATTTAATAAAGAAAAAATCCTAAAATACAAAAAATGGCAAATCCAAAAGGTGGTAGGAAAAACACAAAAAGACCTCAAAAGAAACTCACCAAAAATAAACAAAAACAAAAAAACAGAATACCACAAGAACTTCACCCGGAATCGACAAGAGCACACAGAACACTAGGGCAGGGTGCTAACATACAAACACAGAGCACAGAACTGAGGAAACAAAGGGTTTAAATACAATCAGGGGAAACGAGACACAGGTGCAAATAATAATGGGGATCAAGGGAAAAACATAGGGACAAAAAGCACAATGGGGACATCTACTGACCAAAACCCGGAACAACCCTGGCCAAATCCTGACAGAATCCCCCCTAGGAACGGCTCCTGACGTTCCTACCAGCTCTCTCAGGGTGGAGGACCCTGAACTGACGAATGAGGTCAGGGTCCAGGATGTCTTTGGCAGGAACCCAGGAGCGCTCCTCAGGACCGTAGCCTTCCCAGTCCACCAGATACTGCCAGGACCGCTGCACCCGGCGGGAATCCAGTATCCGGTGGACGGTATAAGCCGGCTGGCCTCCAATGACACGAGGCGGAGGGGGAGGTCTGTCTGCCGGGACAAGGGGAGAAAAACAACAGGTTTTAACAATGACACATGAAATGTGGGATTAATCTTAAGGGATCTGGGTAAGTGTAGGCGATAAGAAACTGGGTTAACTCTCCTGGCAACCTTGAAGGGACCGATGTATTTTTGGGACAGCTTGCGAGACTCCACCCGTAGAGGTAAGTCTCTTGTGGAAAGCCAGACTCTCTGGCCGGGCGCAGGGTAGGCCCGGGACGGCGACGTCTGTTGGCTTGTTGTTGATACCTCTGTGAGGAACGCATCAGATTAAGACGGGTCTTCCTCCACATAAGCCGACAGCGTCTGACGAACCTCAAGGCTGAAGGCACTCTGACTTCTGCCTCCTGGTCCGGGAACAATGGAGGAGCATAGCCAAACTGACACTCGTGCGGGGACATACCAGTGGAGGAGGAGCGCAAGGTGTTGTGCGCGTATTCGGCCCAAACAATAAAGGATGACCATGTGGACGGGTTGTCACGAGTCATACATCGGAGGGTGGTTTCCAGCTCTTGATTCATCCTCTCTGTTTGGCCGTTGGACTCCGGATGGTACCCTGAAGATAGACTGGCAGAAGCCCCCATGAGTTGGCAGAAGGCCTTCCAAAACCTTGAGGCGAACTGGGGACCTCTGTCAGAAACCACATCTTGAGGAATGCCGAAGACTCGGAACACATGATTAATTACCAACTCAGCCGTTTCCTTGGCAGAAGGTAACTTAGTCAGAGGGACGAACCTGGCCGCCTTTGAAAACCTGTCGATTATGACTAGGATAGTAGTATTGCCATGGGATGGAGGAAGTCCAGTAATAAAGTCCAATGAGATATGGGACCAGGGTCTGTGGGGAACAGGTAAAGGGTGAAGGAGTCCTTGAGGGCGGAGGTGAGAAGATTTGCCCTGGCAGCACACGGGGCAGGCATTGACGAAAGTGGCAACGTCTTCTCTTATGGTAGGCCACCAGAACTTACGCTGGATGAACTCCAAGGTGCGACCTACGCCCGGATGACAGGTGAGGCGAGAGGAGTGCCCCCACAGAAGGACCTGAGTCCTCACTGCCTTGGGGACAAACAACCGATTGGCAGGGCCTCCTTTAGGGTCCGGTTCGCTAGCTTGAGCACGTCTCACGGTATCCTCAACTTGCCACGAGATCGGAGCCACAATCTTAGCAGCAGGAAGGACAGGCATGTCCGTGTCATCTCGAATGGCAGGAGCGTAGACTCGGGACAGGGCATCCGGTTTGAGATTCTTCGACCCGGGCCGATAGGTGAGGATAAACTGGAATCGATTGAAGAAAAGAGACCATCTAGCTTGTCTAGAGTTCAATCGCTTCGCCTGCTGGATATACTCCAGATTTTTGTGGTCCGTAAGCACTTGAAACGGGTGAGAAGCCCCCTCGAGCCAGTGTCTCCATTCCTTCAATGCCATCTTAACCGCTAGGAGTTCACGATCCCCCACATCGTAGTTCCTCTCAGTCGGGGTAAGCCGGTGTGAGAAGAAAGCACACGGATGAAGCTTCTTGTCTTCACCCCTCTGAGACAGGACAGCTCCAACACCAACCTCTGATGCGTCTACCTCCACCACAAATGGTTCATCCGTAGTCGGTAGTATCAGGATGGGAGCAGAGAGGGCGCGCTGCTTGAGTCCTTGGAAGGCCGTCTCAGCTTCTCTTCCCCACACAAACCTTGCATTGCCACCTTTGGTTAAAGCTGAGAGAGGAGCTGCCACCAAACTGAAGTTCTTGATGAACTTGCGGTAAAAGTTTGTGAAGCCCAGGAAACGCTGAACATCCTTAACGGATTTGGGGGTGGGCCAATCCGCTACCGCCCCTACCTTCCTAGGGTCCATTTGGACTCGACCGGGTTCCACTACAAATCCCAGGAATTGTACTCGGGATGAATGGAATTCACATTTTTCCGGCTTAACGTACAGATGGCTGTCCAGGAGGCGTTTGAGTACTTGTCTGACATGCTTAGTGTGTTCTTGAAGGGAGCTCGAAAAGATGAGGATGTCATCCAAGTAAACGAACACAAATATGTTAAGCATATCCCTAAGCACATCGTTTATGAGCGCTTGGAACACCGCTGGGGCGTTGGTCAGGCCGAAGGGCATCACCAAGTATTCATAGTGACCAGTAGGCGTGTTGAAAGCGGTCTTCCACTCGTCACCAGGTCTGATCCGCACAAGATGGTATGCGTTCCGCAGGTCAAGCTTAGTGAAAACAACTGCTTCCTGGAGCAGCTCGAAGGCTGTGGCCATAAGGGGTAGCGGGTAACGGTTACGGACGGTTATGTCATTGAGTCCCCGGTAGTCGATGCAAGGACGTAATCCACCATCTTTCTTGGCCACAAAGAAAAACCCTGCTCCCGCCGGGGAGGTTGATGGACGCATGAGGCCTGCTTCCAGAGAATCCTTGATGTAGGTATCCATAGCAGCTCGTTCGGGTGGAGATAGGGAAAAGATCCGACCCCTGGGGAGGCAAGAGCCCGGAAACAGGTCGATGGGGCAATCGTAAGATCTATGGGGTGGTAGCATGGTGGCCCTCTGTTTGCTAAACACCAGTTTGAGGTCATGGTAACACTCGGGAACTCGGGTCAGGTCGATGGATTCTAAAGACTCGGGAGTAGAACTCGGGGAATTCTGGAAAATACAAGTAGCTTGGCACGTAGGACCCCACTGCTTGATAGTGCCCACAGACCAGTCGATGTGAGGGTTATGGCTGTGAAGCCAGGGGTATCCAAGGACGAGAGGGAACTCGGAACAGGAGATCAAATGAAAGTTCATCAATTCCTGGTGTTGTGAAACTGAAAGTCTCAAGGAGGTAGTGACATGAGTGACAAGTCCAGATCCCAAAGGGCTTCCATCCAATGTAGTAACCCTCATGGGGTCACTTAGAGGTTCAGAGGGAACGCCATTCTCCTTCGCCCAGACACCATCCATGAAGTTACCTGCGGCTCCAGAGTCTACCAAGGCTTGAAGGTGAAGCTTGTGGTTGTCCCAGGAGAGGGTGACTGGAATGAGCAGACGGGAGTTGGACGGATGGGAGGAGGTTATGTTTCCCGTTACAGTTCCCCCGGTCTGTACGGGACAGAGCGTTTCCCTGGAGCCCGGGACACGTGGAACGGAAATGGCCCGGTTTGCCGCAATATAGACAGCGTCGCTCCCTCATCCGGCGGTCTCTCTCAGCCTGGGAGATGCGTCCAATCTGCATGGGTTCCGGTGGAGCCAGCGATGATAAAGGTGGGGACTCGGAGCTGGGACTGATAGGGGCTAGAGGTCTACGGTTGAGTTCTCTCTCTCTCAGACGCTGGTCAATGCGTGAAGCCAACTTGATCAGGGACTCGAGATTGTCCGGTGGTTCCCGAGTGGCCAGTTCATCTTGGATAGTGTCGGAAAGGCCTTTCAGAAAGCACACCGTGAGCGCCTCGTTGTTCCAGCCACTCGCTGCTGCCACCGTGCGGAACTGGATGGCATAGTCCGTCACGCTGCGCCAACCTTGATGGAGAGTCAGGAGCTGTTTGGCTGAGTCAGAACCACTGCTTGGGCCTTGAAACACTCGTTTGAATTCCTCAGCAAAGGCAGAGTAGCTGGCACAGCAGGAACTATGGGCATCCCACACAGCAGTAGCCCAGGCCAGGGCTTTTTCCGACAGCAGGGTAATGATATATGCGATCTTAGACCGGTCGGTGGGAAACGACGAAGGTTGCAGCTCAAAGGAGAGAGAACATTGAGTGAGAAAGCCTTTACAAGCACTTGGATCACCTGAGAACCGTTGGGGAGGTGGAAGACGAGGTTCAGCCAGGGGGTTAACTGCCATGGGTACGTGAACCTGAGGTACTGGGACGGGAACCGTTGCCGGGGTAAGTCGATCAGATATCTGCTTTATGGATGTCAGCATCTCCGACAGAAGATGAGAATGTCTAGCCATTAAGGCCTCTTGCTGAACCAGGGCGGCTTCGTGGCGTTGGACAGTCTCCTGGTGGTGGGACAGCGTGGCAAAAAGGTCCTGGGAACTGGCTGCCTCTGGGTTCATTTTTGGCTCTGTGTTTCTGTCAGGACCCGGTTTCGAACCTGGGTCTCCGGAGTGAGAAACAGTCACTTAACCAACTGAGCCACGAATAGTCAGCAGAACCCAGAAGATGAGGCAGACACAGCAGTACTTAAGACGGTGTATTTAATAAAGAAAAAATCCTAAAATACAAAAAATGGCAAATCCAAAAGGTGGTAGGAAAAACACAAAAAGACCTCAAAAGAAACTCACCAAAAATAAACAAAAACAAAAAAACAGAATACCACAAGAACTTCACCCGGAATCGACAAGAGCACACAGAACACTAGGGCAGGGTGCTAACATACAAACACAGAGCACAGAACTGAGGGAAACAAAGGGTTTAAATACAATCAGGGGAAACGAGACACAGGTGCAAATAATAATGGGGATCAAGGGAAAAACATAGGGACAAAAAGCACAATGGGGACATCTACTGACCAAAACCCGGAACAACCCTGGCCAAATCCTGACACTAACTAAGTGGCTCGGGGAACAAAACATTGATATTTTAGGTCCATGGCCAGGAAACTCCACTGACCTTAAACCCATTGAGAACTTGTGGTCAATCCTCAAGAGGCGGGTGGACAAACAAAAACCCACAAATCTACAAACTCCAAGCATTGATTATGGATGTGGCCCAGAAGTTAATTGACAGCATGCCAGGGGGGAGTGCAGAGGTCTTGAAAAATAAGGGTCAACACTGCAATTATTGATTCTTGGCATCAACTTCATGTAATTTTCAGTAAAATCCTTTGACACTTATGAAATGCTTGTAATTATACTTCAGTATTCCATAGTAACATCTGACAAAAATATCTAAAGACACTGAAGCAGCAAACTTTGTGGAAATTAATATTTGTGTCGTTCTCAAAACGTTTGGCCACGACTGTACACTGCTGCTAGTCTATCTATCCTGTTGTCTAGTCACTTTATCCCTAGCTATATGCACATATCTACCTCAATAATCTATATCTACCTCAATAACCTGTACATCGACTCGGTACTGGTACTCCCTATATTTGGTGCATTCCCTTGACTTTTCCCACATGTTGTTACGTTACAGCCTTATTCTAAAATGGTTTCAATTGTTTTTTCCCCTAATCAATCTACACACAATACCCAAAAATGACAAAGCAAAAACAGGTTTTTAGAAATGTTTGCAAATGAATATCACATTTACATAAATATTCAGACCCTTTACTGAGTACTTTGTTGAAGCACCTTTGGCAGCGATTACAGCCTCTTCTTGGGTATGATGCTACAAGCTTGGCACACCTGCATTCACGGGACAAACATACAAGCTAAACATGCTGTCTACCTCTGATCTTGGAGAAGGAGAGGTTGGACACTGTGTTTTACTGTCTGTACGGTATTCCAGTATTTTCCCCAAATTTCCCCCGTTTTCCAGAAATCCTGGTTGGACGATTATGGTTTTCCTGCTTATTCTGATATCTGAATTATTCCAACCAGGATTTCTGGAATTGTGCAACCCTATCTGTCTGGCTTCCTTCATTTCATCCCTTGCTGTATGTAGAGCCCACAGATCAGATACACCAGCCACAGCCAGCCACCTAGAACCCACAGATCACACACACACACACACTACACACACACACTACACACACATACACTCCAAGGCCACAAATCATCAGCCCCCAGGTTTTCATCTGTCAGTGGCTCTGTGGCGAGGAGAGGAGAGATGAAGGCAGTGAGACCAAACCAGAGAAGACAGACAGTAATTATATCCTTTAGTGTGCTGTTGTCTGGCCTCTGCTCTGACTGTGTTCTGTTGTACTGCTGCCATGTCTTCCCCTGTTCCCCCAGGGGGCTAGGGTGAAGTAGAGCCCCACGGGGGCGAAGGTGAGGGTGAAGTAGAGCCCCACGGGGCTAGGGTGAAGTAGAGCCCCACGGGGGCGAAGGTGAGGGTGAAGTAGAGCCCCACGGGGCTAGGGTGAAGTAGAGCCCCACGGGGGCGAAGGTGAGGGTGAAGTGGAGCGCCACGGGGCGAGGGTGAAGTAGAGCCCCATGGGGTTAGGGTGAAGTAGAGCCCCAGGGGGTGAGGGTGAAGTAGAGCCCCAGGGGCGAGGATGAAGTAGAGCCCCACGAGGCGAGGGTGAAGTAGAGCCCCAGGGGGCGAGGGTGAAGTAGATCCCCAGGGGGGAGGGTGAAGTAGAGCCCCGGGGGGCGAGGGTGAAGTAGAGCCCCATGGGGCGAGGGTGAAGTAGAGCCCCTGGGGGCAAAGGTGGGGGTGAAGTAGAGCCCCAGGGAGCAAAGGTGAGGTTGAAGTAGAGCCCCAGGGGGCAAAGGTGAGGGTGAAGTAGAGCCCCAGGGGGCAAGGGTGAAGTAGAGCCCCGGGGGGCGAAGGTGAGGGTGAAGTAGAGCCTCAGGGGGTGAAGGTGAGGTTGAAGTAGAGCCCCAGGGGGGCGAAGGTGAAGTAGAGCCCGGTGAAGTAGACCCCCACGGGGCCAGGGTGAAGTAGAGCCCCAGGGGCCAAAGGTGGGGGTGAAGTAGAGCCCCAGGGGGCAAAGGTGGGGGTGAAGTAGAGCCCCTCTGCTCTGACTGTGTTCTGTTGTACTGCTGCCATGTCTTTCCCCACACTAACAATATATCTGGCCCACTACTTTGGTGCACTATATAGGTACTAGGGTGCCCTTTGGGACACATCCTGGACCTAGTGTTGCAGAGAGAATGGGAAGGGGCGAGGGTGAAGTAGAGCCCCAGGGGGGCAAAGGTGAGGTTGAAGTAGAACCCCAGGGGGCAAAGGTGAGGGTGAAGTAGAGCCCCAGGGGGCGAGGGTGAAGTAGAGCCCCGGGGGGCGAAGGTGAGGGTGAAGTAGAGCCCCAGGGGGTGAAGGTGAGGTTGAAGTAGAGCCCCAGGGGGCGAAGGTGAAGTAGAGCCCCACGGGGCTAGGGTGAAGTAGACCCCCACAGGGCCAGGGTGAAGTAGAACCCCATGGGGTTAGGGTGAGGGTGAAGTAGATTCCCAGGGGGCGAAGGTGAAGTAGAGCCCCACGGGGCTAGTGTGAAGTAGAACCCCACGGTGCTAGGGTGAAGTAGAGCCCCAGCGGGCGAAGGTGAGGGTGAAGTAGAGCCCCAGGTGGCTAGGGGGAAGTAGAGCCCCACGGGGCTAGGGTGAAGTAGAACTGCATGGGGCTAGGGTGAAGTAGAGCCCCACGGGGCAAGGGTGAGGTAGAGCCCCACGGTGCTAGGGTGAAGTAGAGCCCCTCGGGGCTAGGGTGAAGTAGAGCCCCAGGGGGCGAAGGTGAGGGTGAAGTAGAGCCCCACGGGGCGAAGGTGAGGGTGTAGTAGAGCCCCAGGGGGCGAAGGTGAAGTAGAGGGAGCTTGTTTGTTTGTAAACGTTTTAATTATGTTGATACAGTTCAACTCTTGGTCTTATGGATGAGAATGGATGTTGTATGAAGGTTAGGGCTGGGTTATATTCATTAGGGAACGCCCACATCAAAATGTTTTGCAATCAGAAATGAAAATAAGTCCCTGTTGTGGTGAATAATGCCCTGCTGTGGTGATTGGGCTGTGAGCTGCTCCCTCCCTGATAGTGGACCCTGCAGTGGCCTGATAGTGGACCCAGCAGTGGCCTGATAGTGGACCCAGCAGTGGCCTGATAGTGGACCCAGCAGTGGCCTGATAGTGGACCCAGCAGTGGCCTGATAGTGGACCCAGCAGTGGCCTGATAGTGGACCCAGCAGTGGCCTGATAGTGGACCCAGCAGTGGCCTGATAGTGGACCCAGCAGTGGCCTGATAGTGGACCCAGTAGTGGCCTGATAGTGGACCCTGCAGTGGCCTGATAGTGGACCCAGCAGTGGCCTGATAGTGGACCCAGCAGTGGCCTGATAGTGGACCCTGCAGTGGCCTGATAGTGGACCCAGCAGGGGCCTGATAGTGGACCCAGCAGTGGCCTGATAGTGGACCCAGCAGTGGCCTGATAGTGGACCCAGCAGGGGCCTGATAGTGGACCCAGCAGTGGCCTGATAGTGGACCCAGCAGTGGCCTGATAGTGGACCCAGCAGTGGCCTGATAGTGGACCCAGCAGTGGCCTGATAGTGGACCCAGTAGTGGCCTGATAGTGGACCCTGCAGTGGCCTGATAGTGGACCCAGCAGTGGCCTGATAGTGGACCCAGCAGTGGCCTGATAGTGGACCCAGCAGTGGCCTGATAGTGGACCCAGCAGTGGCCTGATAGTGGACCCAGCAGTGGCCTGATAGTGGACCTAGCAGTGGCCTGATAGTGGACCCAGCAGTGGCCTGATAGTGGACCCAGTAGTGGCCTGATAGTGGACCTAGCAGTGGCCTGATAGTGGACCCAGCAGGGGCCTGATAGTGGACCCAGCAGTGGCCTGATAGTGGACCCAGCAGTGGCCTGATAGTGGACCCAGCAGTGGCCTGATAGTGGACCCAGCAGTGGCCTGATAGTGGACCCAGCAGTGGCCTGATAGTGGACCCAGCAGTGGCCTGATAGTGGACCCAGCAGTGGCCTGATAGTGGACCTAGCAGTGGCCTGATAGTGGACCCAGCAGTGGCCTGATAGTGGACCCTGCAGTGGCCTGATAGTGGACCCAGCAGTGGCCTGATAGTGGACCCAGCAGTGGCCTGATAGTGGACCTAGCAGTGGCCTGATAGTGGACCCAGCAGTGGCCTGATAGTGGACCTAGCAGTGGCCTGATAGTGGACCCAGCAGTGGCCTGATAGTGGACCCAGCAGTGGCCTGATAGTGGACCTAGCAGTGGCCTGATAGTGGACCCAGCAGTGGCCTGATAGTGGACCCAGCAGTGGCCTGATAGTGGACCCTGCAGTGGCCTGATAGTGGACCCAGCAGTGGCCTGATAGTGGACCCTGCAGTGGCCTGATAGTGGACCCAGCAGTGGCCTGATAGTGGACCCTGCAGTGGCCTGATAGTGGACCCAGCAGTGGCCTGATAGTGGACCCAGCAGTGGCCTGATAGTGGACCCAGCAGGGGCCTGATAGTGGACCTAGCAGTGGCCTGATAGTGGACCCAGCAGTGGCCTGATAGTGGACCCAGTAGTGGCCTGATAGTGGACCCAGCAGTGGCCTGATAGTGGACCCAGCAGGGGCCTGATAGTGGACCTAGCAGTGGCCTGATAGTGGACCTAGCAGTGGCCTGATAGTGGACCCAGCAGGGGCCTGATAGTGGACCCAGCAGTGTGTTTAATTTAGTGAACATTGCTCCAGACCTCTAATGGGATCTAGGGGTCGGTCGTAAATGTCACCCGATTCCCTATGGCCCCTGATTGCTACGACCATTTGACGAGTCATCATACATGCAAAAGGACAACTTGGGTGGAAGGTGGAATCCTATTACACCAGCTCTGATGTTCGTCGTACGTGACAGGTCTTTGCAGACGCATAACGGAAACCCAACCGGGAGTTGCCCAGCGATGCAGAACTCCCAAACGAGGAATATAACACTGTGCCTTGCGTGAAAGTCCCTGTTTTCCGGATGACTGTCTGATCTCGCTTTCCGTGGTGGATGTGAGCAAAACATTTAAACAGGTTAACAATCCCAAGCTAAAGACAGAACACCAGGGTGTGTTCTTAAAGCTTGCACAGATAGGGCTGTGGCAGTCATGACATTTTGTCAGACGGTGATTGTTAAGCAAATAACTGCCGGTCTCACGGTAATTGGCCGTTAATTAACATAAACACATTTAGCATGTCCTGGCTTCCACATATAGCCTACAAGCCACTAATGCAGACCTTTGGAACATCTACATTTAAAAAAGTCTAATAAATCCATGTTATATAGCCTCCACCTTCACAATAAATCCATGTAATATAGTCTACACCTTCACAATAAATCCATGTAATATAGCCTCCACCTTCACAATAAATCCATGTAATATAGCCTCCACCTTCACAATAAATCCATTTAATATAGCCTCCACCTTCACAATAAATCCATGTAATATAGCCTCCACCTTCACATTAAATCCATGTAATATAGCCTCCACCTTCACAATAAATCCATGTAATATAGCCTCCACCTTCACAATAAATCCATGTAATATAGCCTCCACCTTCACATTAAATCCATGTAATATATACCTCCACCTTCACAATAAATCCATGTAATATAGCCTCCACCTTCACAATAAATCCATGTAATATAGCCTCCACCTTCACAATAAATCCATGTAATATAGCCTCCACCTTCACAATAAATACATTATTTATTTTAGATGGGTCTAAAGAAACATGATAAGAAGAAAATGTATTTATCTATTTCTAAATGTAGTCTGTTTCAGAAGAACAGAATAACATCCTCTGAGTTGTCCTTATGTTAGGTCCTGATCTGGCTATGCCAAATGGCTGTGGGCTACACTAGTTCATTTAGCAGACAAGATTTTTTTAGAATTCCTAGGTATTATTTTATATTTTATAGTATGAAGAATAAAATTGAACAAAGCTGAATAAAATAGAAAGGATATTTTCTCCAAACCATTTGAGGGAGTGTGAACATGTCTATTCTGTGTTGAGCGGAATATAACTGTATATAGCTCCACATTGATCTGGTACTTCCTGTATATAGCTCCACATTGATCTGGTACTTCCTGTATATAGCTTCACATTGATCTGGTACTTCCTGTATATAGCTCCACATTGATCTGATACTGGTACTCCCTCTATATAGCTCCACATTGATCTGGTACTCCCTGTATATAGCTCCACATTGATCTGGTACTTCCTGTATATAGCTCCACATTGATCTGGTACTTCCTGTATATAGCTCCACATTGATCTGGTACTCCCTGTATATAGCTCCACATTGATCTGGTACTGGTACTCCCTGTATATAGCTCCACATTGATCTGGTACTCCCTGTATATAGCTCCACATTGATCTGGTACTCCCTGTATTTAGCAGCACATTGATCTGGTACTTCCTGTATATAGCTCCACATTGATCTGGTACTGGTACTCCCTGTATATAGCAGCACATTGATCTGGTACTTCCTGTATATAGCTCCACATTGATCTGGTAATGGTACTCCCTGTATATAGCAGCACATTGATCTGGTACTTCCTGTATATAGCTCCACATTGATCTGGTACTTCCTGTATATAGCTCCACATTGATCTGGTACTTCCTGTATATAGCTCCACATTGATCTGGTAATGGTACTCCCTGTATATAGCTCCACATTGATCTGGTACTTCCTGTATATAGCTCCACATTGATCTGGTACTTCCTGTATATAGCTCCACATTGATCTGGTACTTCCTGTATATAGCTCCACATTGATCTGGTACTTCCTGTATATAGCTCCACATTGATCTGGTACTCCCTGTATATACTGTAGCTCCACATTGATCTGGTACTTCCTGTATATAGCTCCACATTGATCTGGTACTTCCTGTATATAACTCCACATTGATCTGGTACTTCCTGTATATAGCAGCACATTGATCTGGTAATTCCTGTATATAGCTCCACATTGATCTGGTACTTCCTGTATATAGCTCCACATTGATCTGGTACTTCCTGTATATAGCTCCACATTGATCTGGTACTTCCTGTATATAGCTCCACATCGATCTGGTACTCCCTGTATATAGCTCCACATTGATCTGGTACTTCCTGTATATAGCAGCACATTGATCTGGTACTTCCTGTATATAGCAGCACATTGATCTGGTACTTCCTGTATATAGCTCCACATTGATCTGGTACTTCCTGTATATAGCAGCACATTGATCTGGTACTTCCTGTATATAGCTCCACATTGATCTGGTACTTCCTGTATATAGCAGCACATTGATCTGGTACATCCTGTATATGCCTCCACATTGATC
This sequence comes from Oncorhynchus masou masou, assembly GCF_036934945.1. Lineage (NCBI taxonomy): Eukaryota > Metazoa > Chordata > Actinopteri > Salmoniformes > Salmonidae > Oncorhynchus > Oncorhynchus masou. The sequence goes on along the minus strand of NW_027008433.1, from coordinate 74,776 downwards.
TGGTACTTCCTGTATATAGCTCCACATTGATCTGGTACTTCCTGTATATAGCAGCACATTGTTCTGGTACTTCCTGTATATAGCTCCACATTGATCTGGTACTTCCTGTATATAGCTCCACATTGATCTGGTACTTCCTGTATATAGCAGCACATTGATTTGGTACTTCCTGTATATAGCTCCACATTGATCTGGTACTTCCTGTATAGAGCTCCATTCTTGTGTATTCTATTTTACTCCTAGTGTTACTATTTTATTCGTATTATTATTTGTATTCTGCATCGTTGGGAAGGGCTCGTAATCAAGCATTTCACGGTAAAGTCTACACCAGTTGTATTCAGCGCATGTGACAAATATAATATAATGTCATTTGATTTGGTTAAAAGTAGTGCACTTTGTAGGGAATGGGATGCCATTTGTTAATCAAACCTTGTCACTTTGAATCAGTAACCTAACTCTAACAGCTGCTCTACGGAGTAGCTTGATGTTCTATATTCTCTTTAGTGGTACAGTAACTGCTCTACGGAGCAGCTTGATGTTCTATATTCTCTTTAGTGGTACAGTAACTGCTCTACGGAGCAGCTTGATGTTCTATATTCTCTGAGTGGTACAGTAACTGCTCTACAGAGCAGCTTGATGTTCTATATTCTCTGAGTGGTACAGTAACTGCTCTACAGAGGAGCTTGTTGTTCTATATTCTCTGAGTGGTACAGTAACTGCTCTACAGATGAGCGTGTTGTTCTATATTCTCTGAGTGGTACAGTAACTGCTCTACAGATGAGCGTGTTGTTCTATATTCTCTGAGTGGTACAGTAACTGCTCTACAGAGGAGCTTGTTGTTCCACCATGTTTATGGTGGTCACTCAGAGAGATACTCAGACATGTTTATGTGCCAATTATCCTGAAATGTACTATTTTGTATATATAATGAATGTCTGTCCAATCTATTTGTTGATCTAACAGCCCATATCTCTCTCTTTCTCTCTATCTCTTTCTCTCTCTCTAGACTTTAGATGGCCAGAACATCTATAACGCGTGCTGCACTCTGCGTGTGGAGTTCTCCAAGCTGACCAGCCTGAATGTGAAGTACAACAACGACAAGAGCCGAGACTTCACCCGCCTGGACCTTCCCTCTGGAGACGGACAGCCCACCATGGACCCTGCCTTGACTGGCGCCTTCGGTGAGACCAACGACGCTCATTACTTAGATCAGGAACACTTAGCATTTCAACACTTAGCATTTCAACACTTAGCATTTCAACACTTAGCATTTCCGATAGGAAAATACATCACAGTTTGCCACAATTCATGCGGTCACAGAAACCAATATGGCAAAGATGCAACAAAGAGCCTTCTATCGACCTCTATGGTCTGTCCCCTCCACATCCTGTCTGTCCCCTCCACTTTCTGTCTGCCACCCCACACTACCTGTCTGTCCCCTCCACTACCTGTCTGTCCCCTCCACTTCCTGTCTGTCCCCTCCACATCCTGTCTGTCCCCTCCCCATCCTGTCTGTCCGCTCCACATCATGTCTGTCCCCTCCACTTTCTGTTTGTCCCCTCCACTTCCTGTCTGTTCCCTCCACATCCTGTCTGTCCCCTCCACATCCTGTCTGTTCCCTCCACTTCCTGTCTGTCCCCTCCACTTACTGTTTGTCCCCTCCACTTCCTGTCTGTCCCCTCCACTTCCTGTCTGTCCCCTCCACTTCCTGTCTGTCCCCTCCACATCCTGTCTGTCCCCACCACATCCTGTCTGTCCCCTCCACATCCTGTCTGTCCCCTCCACATCCTGTCTGTTCCCTCCACTTCCTGTCTGTCCCCTCCACATCCTGTCTGTCCCCTCCACTTCCTGTCTGTCCCCTCCACTTCCTGTCTGTCCCTCCACATCCTGTCTGTCCCCACCACATCCTGTCTGTCCCCTCCACATCTTGTCTGTCCCCTCCACATCCTGTCTGTTCCCTCCACTTCCTGTCTGTCCCCTCCACATCCTGTCTGTCCCCTCCACTTCCTGCCTGTTTCTCACCTCTGGCTCATTCACAACCCACCCAATAAGTGGTCATCAACATACAAACCGCTCTAATCTGAACGTTACTTGTGCCACTGTGATGTCAGTGAATGAATGATGGTGTTTGAAAACACAGGTTGTGTTTTTTTTAAATCAATTTTGTGTTGACTAATTCGGATAAGCTTGTCCCTTAGGTAATGTAGTGGGGTAAAAATGTATCATATATTATATTATATATACCTCACATGCAACCTGCCTATTAAAATGTTTATCTGACTTCATTTAACATTATTGTAAAACCAATAATAGCCTAGTGGTTAGAGTGTAGAGGCGGCAGGTAGTCTAGTGGTTAGAGTGTAGAGGTGGCAGGTAGCCTAGTGGTTAGAGTGTAGAGGCGGCAAGTAGTCTAGTGGTTAGAGTGTAGAGGCGGCAAGTAGCCTAGTGGTTAGAGTGTAGAGGCGGCAGGTAGCCTGGGGTTAGAGTGTAGAGGTGGCAGGTAGTCTAGTGGTTAGAGTGTAGAGGCGGCAGGTAGCCTAGTGGTTAGAGTGTAGAGGAGGCAGGTATCCTAGTGGTTAGAGTGTAAAGGTGGCAGGTAGCCTAGTGGTTAGAGTGTAGAGGAGGCAGTGTAGCCTAGTGGTTAGAGTGTAGAGGTGGCGGGTAGCCTAGTGGTTAGAGTGTAGAGGTGGCAGGTAGTCTAGTGGTTGGAGTGTAGAGGTGGCAGGTAGTCTAGTGGTTAGAGTGTAGAGGAGGCAGGTAACCTAGAGGTTAGAGTGTAGAGGCGACAGGTAGCCTAGAGGTTAGAGTGTAGAGGAGGCAGGTAGCCTAGAGGTTAGAGTGTAGAGGCGGCAGGTAGCCTAGAGGTTAGAGTGTAGAGGCGGCAGGTAGCCTAGTGGTTAGAGTGTAGAGGTGGCAGGTAGCCTAGAGGTTAGAGGGTTGGGCCAGTAACTGAAAGTTGCTAGATTGAATCCCCCGAGCCGACAAGGGAAATCTCTGTCGTTCTGCCCCTGAACAAGGCAGTTAACCCACTGTTTCTAGGACGTCATTGAAAATAGGAATTTGTTTTTAACTGACTTGCATGGTTAATAAAATAAAAGGCTTGATACAACATTTTGATCAGAAATGAATCAGTCTAAAACTTTGCACAAACTCTGCTGCCATCTAGCGACTAAATTGCCCCACTGTACATACTTGGAAGCGGTGGGTGGTGTGCGCGTGCCTCATGAGTCGGACTCGAAGTCCACTCTGTATTTCTGTGCTAATAATGTAACAGCTATTGCCTAGGAGCTAGAAGCACGGCTGCCCTATCTGTCTGCGCCATCTTGGTGTTTTCCGTTCTCATACTCGTTTTGTCAGACTACTTGTAAACTACCCGTAAACATCTCTAGCAGTAGTCAATCTGCTTATGCTGAAAAACCTTAGTTAGTGCATAACGTCAAATTAACTTTTGAATTTTCGGTCTTTTTTGACTCCAGACAAAAGCTAATATTTAATTTAAAAACTTTTTTGTTGTTGTGAATATGCGTTTGGTTAAAACTGCACTAAATAGCAAATAGAGCACAGGTTGAACCCTTATCACACCTAGCTCTCTGCTGTCACGAAACTGGTTGGTTCTGTAGTGTAACAAGAGAAGAGCCTGCGTCCCAAATTGCACCGTATGCCCAATATAGTGCACTATTTAGGGAATAGGGTCCCATTTGGGAGGAAGGAATGCTTGTAGGGATTGAGCTTGCAAACATTCCTCTTCTTTAATGAACTGTAAACCTTCCAACATTTAATTTCCTGTATTGGCACCCCCAACAAGAACCCCCCCACAATGAGGAAATTGAAAAGCAGTGTCCCCTTTTGGGATTGCTTTGTGAGCAACGTGTATCATATGGAATAGTCTACTGTTTGTAGGGGCCTTGAATTAAAAAATTGGACAAGGATCCAATTCACACACTTAACAAGACAACATCCCTGGTCGTCCCTACTGCCTCTGATCTGGAGGACTCACTAAACAGAGAACATCCCTGGTCATCCCTACTGCCTCTGATCTGGAGGACTCACTAAACAGAGAACATCCCTGGTCATCCCTACTGCCTCTGATCTGGAGGACTCACTAAACAGAGAACATCCCTGGTCATCCATACTGTCTCTGATCTGGAGGACTCACTAAACAAAGTACATCCCTGGTCATCCCTACTGCCTCTGATCTGGAGGACTCACTAAACAGAGAACATCCATACTGCCTCTGATCTGGAGGACTCACTAAACACACATGCGTAATTTGTAAATTATGTCGTGTTGGAGTCTGTCCCTGGCTATCTGTAAATTGGTGCCATCTGGTTTGCTTAATATAAGGAATTTGAAATTATTTATATTTTCGACTTTTACTTTTGATACTTCAGTATATTTAAAACCCAATACTTATAGACTTTTACTCAAGTGGTATTTTACTGGGTGACTTTTCCCTTTTGATTGAGTTATTTTCTATTAAGGTATCTTTACTTTTACTACAGTATGACAATTGGATACTTTTCCCACCAATGCTGCTTTGTCTGGCCTTTGGGATCTTGGGAAAGTTAAGCACTTTGTGACAACTGCTGAGGTAAAACAGGGCTTTATATTTTATACATTTGATTTATTGTGTTTCCAGGTGCTCCGGGTATCATCTCTTCGCCTTACGCTGGGGCAGCAGGTTTTGGCCCTGCTATCGGGTTCCCCCAAGCAGGTAGGTACCGCCACACTATCACCCTCCTCCAGCCCCATACCCCCTGTATAGATAGGTATCACCCTCCTCCAGCCCCATACCCACTATATAGGTAGGTACTACCCTCCTCCTGCCCCATACCCCTATATAGGTAGGTACTACCCTCCTCCTGCCCCATACCCCCTATATAGGTAGGTACCACCCTCCTCCTGCCCCATACCCCTATATAGGTAGGTATCACCCTCCTCCAGCCCCATACCCCCTATATAGGTAGGTACTACCCTCCTCCTGCCCCATACCCCTATATAGGTAGGTACTACCCTCCTCCTGCCCCATACCCCCTATATAGGTAGGTACCACCCTCCTCCTGCCCCATACCCCTATATAGGTAGGTATCACCCTCCTCCTGCCCCATACCCCCTATATAGGTAGGTATCACCCTCCTCCAGCCCCATACCCCCTATATAGGTAGGTACACCCTCCTCCTGCCCCATACCCCCTATATAGGTAGGTATCACCCCACTATCACCCTCCTCCTGCCTCATACCCCCTATATAGGTAGGTACACCCTCCTCCTGCCCCATACCCCCTATATAGGTAGGTATCACCCTCCTCCTGCCCCATACCCCCTATATAGGTAGGTATCACCCTCCTCCAGCCCCATACCCCCTATATAGGTAGGTATCACCCTCCTCCTGCCCCATACCCCCTATAGGTAGGTATCACCCTCCTCCTGCCCCATACCCCCCATATAGGTAGGTATCACCCTCCTCCTGCCCCATACCCCCTATATAGGTAGGTATCACCCTCCTCCAGCCCCATACCCCCTATATAGGTAGGTATCACCCTCCTCCTGCCCCATACCCCCTATAGGTAGGTATCACCCTCCTCCAGCCCCATACCCCTATATAGGTAGGTATCACCCTCCTCCTGCCCCATACCCCCTATATAGGTAGGTATACCCTCCTCCAGCCCCATACCCCTATATAGGTAGGTATCACCCTCCTCCTGCCCCATACCCCTATATAGGTAGGTATCACCCTCCTCCTGCCCCATACCCCCTATATAGGTAGGTATCACCCTCCTCCTGCCCCATACCCCCTATATAGGTAGGTATCACCCTCCTCCAGCCCCATACCCCCTATATAGGTAGGTACCACCCTCCTCCAGCCCCATACCCCCTATATAGGTAGGTACACCCTCCTCCTGCCCCATACCCTCTATATAGGTAGGTATCACCCTCCTCCAGCCCCATACCCCCTATATAGGTAGGTACCACCCCACTATCACCCTCCTCCTGCCCCATACCCTCTATATAGGTAGGTATCACCCTCCTCCTGCCCCATACCCCCTATATAGATAGGTACACCTACTTCCTGCCCCATACCCCCTATATAGGTAGGTATCACCCTCCTCCTGCCCCATACCCCCTATATAGGTAGGTATCACCCTCCTCCTGCCCCATACCCCCTATATAGGTAGGTACACCCTCCTCCTGCCCCATACCCCCTATATAGGTAGGTATCACCCTCCTCCTGCCCCATACCCCCTATATAGGTAGGTATCACCCTCCTCCTGCCCCATACCCCCTATATAGGTAGGTATCACCCTCCTCCTGCCCCATACCCCCTATATAGGTAGGTACCACCACACTATCACCCTCCTCCTGCCCCATACCCCTATATAGGTAGGTACCACCCCACTATCACCCTCCTCCTGCCCCATACCCTCTATATAGGTAGGTACACCCTCCTCCTGCCCCATACCCCCTATATAGGTAGGTATCACCCTCCTCCTGCCCCATACCCCCTATATAGGTAGGTATCACCCTCCTCCTGCCCCATACCCCCTATATAGGTAGGTATCACCCTCCTCCTGCCCCATACCCCCTATATAGGTAGGTATCACCCTCCTCCTGCCCCATACCCCCTATATAGGTAGGTATCACCCTCCTCCAGCCCCATACCCCCTATATAGGTAGGTACCACCCTCCTCCAGCCCCATACCCCCTATATAGGTAGGTACCACCCCACTATCACCCTCCTCCAGCCCCATACCCCCTATATAGGTAGGTATCACCCTCCTCCAGCCCCATACCCCCTATATAGGTAGGTACCACCCCACTATCACCCTCCTCCAGCCCCATACCCCCTATATAGGTAGATATCACCCTCCTCCAGCCCCATACCCCCTATATAGGTAGGTACCACCCTCCTCCAGCCCCATACCCCCTATATAGGTAGGTATCACCCTCCTCCAGCCCCATACTCCCTATATAGGTAGGTATCACCCTCCTCCTGCCCCATACCCCCTATATAGGTAGGTACCACCCTCCTCCAGCCCCATACCCCCTATATAGGTAGGTATCACCCTCCTCCAGCCCCATACCCCCTATATAGGTAGGTACCACCCTCCTCCAGCCCCATACCCCCTATATAGGTAGGTACCACCCCACTATCACCCTCCTCCAGCCCCATACCCCCTATATAGGTAGGTACCACCCCACTATCACCCTCCTCCAGCCCCATACCCCCTATATAGGTAGGTATCACCCTCCTCCAGCCCCATACCCCCTATATAGGTAGGTATCACCCTCCTCCTGCCCCATACCCCCTATATAGGTAGGTATCACCCTCCTCCAGCCCCATACCCCCTATATAGGTAGGTACCACCCTCCTCCAGCCCCATACCCCCTATATAGGTAGGTATCACCCTCCTCCTGCCCCATACCCCCTATATAGGTAGGTATCACCCTCCTCCTGCCCCATACCCCCTATATAGGTAGGTATCACCCTCCTCCAGCCCCATACCCCCTATATAGGTAGGTATCACCCTCCTCCTGCCCCATACCCCCTATATAGGTAGGTATCACCCTCCTCCAGCCCCATACCCCCTATATAGGTAGGTATCACCCTCCCAGCCCCATACCCCCTATATAGGTAGGTACCACCCTCCTCCTGCCCCATACCCCCTATATAGGTAGGTATCACCCTCCTCCAGCCCCATACCCCCTATATAGGTAGGTATCACCCTCCTCCAGCCCCATACCCCCTATATAGGTAGGTATCACCCTCCTCCTGCCCCATACCCCCTATATAGGTAGGTATCACCCTCCTCCTGCCCCATACCCCCTATATAGGTAGGTATCACCCTCCTCCTGCCCCATACCCCCTATATAGGTAGGTATCACCCTCCTCCTGCCCCATACCCCCTATATAGGTAGGTATCACCCTCCTCCAGCCCCATACCCCCTATATAGGTAGGTACCACCCTCCTCCAGCCCCATACTCCCTATATAGGTAGGTACCACCCTCCTCCAGCCCCATACTCCCTATATAGGTAGGTATCACCCTCCTCCTGCCCCATACCCCTATATAGGTAGGTATCACCCTCCTCCAGCCCCATACCCCCTATATAGGTAGGTACCACCCTCCTCCTGCCCCATACCCCCTATATAGGTAGGTACTACCATAGACAATACAATCACTAGAACATTGTTAGCCCCTCAGACCACCGCAGCCCCATTGACTTGACTGGGGAATCATGTTCTAGTGTTTCTATTTTTATAAGTACATAATCTCAACCATCATCATCATCATCATCATCTTCCACTCTCCGACTGCGTCCCAAATGTACTATATAGTGAATAGGGTGCCATTTGGGACACCCCCCTCACCTCACCTCCCCTCACCTCACCTCCCCTCTCCTACCGTCTCTCCTCCCTTCCCCCCTCACCTCTCCTCACCTCTCCTCACCTCTCCTACCGTCTCCCCTCCCCCCTCACCTCTCCTCACCTCTCCTACCGTCTCTCCTCCCCCTCACCTCTCCTCACCTCTCCTACGTCTCTCCTCCCCCCTCCCCTCTCCTACCGTCTCTCCTCCCCCTCTCCCATCCCCTCCCCCTCTCCTACTGTCTCTCCTCCCTCCTCATACTGACCCTGGGCCCTCCCCTCCCCACTCCTAACGTCTCTCCTCCCCTCCCCCTCCCCTCTCCTACTGTCTCTCCTCCCCTCCCCTCTCCTACCATTTCTCCTCCCCCTGCCTCCTCACCTCCCCTCACCTCCCCTCTCCTACCGTCTCTCCTCCCTCCTCATACTGACCCTGGGCCCTCCTCCCTCACCTCCCCTCTCCTACCGTCTCTTCTCCCCCTCCCCTTCCCTACTGTCTCTCCTCCCTTCTCATACTTACCCTGGGCCCTCCCCCATCGCCTCCCCTCACCTACCGTCTCTTCTCCCCCTCCCCTTCCCTACTGTCTCTCCTCCCTCCTCATACTGACCCTGGGCCCTCCTCCCTCACCTCCCCTCTCCTACCGTCTCTCCTCCCTCATCATACTGACCCTGGGCCCTCCTCCCTCACCTCCCCTCTCCTACCGTCTCTTCTCCCCCTCCCCTTCCCTACTGTCTCTCCTCCCTTCTCATACTTACCCTGGGCCCTCCCCCATCGCCTCCCCTCACCTACCGTCTCTTCTCCCCCTCCCCTTCCCTACTGTCTCTCCTCCCTTCTCATACTTACCCTGGGCCCTCCTCCCTCACCTCCCCTCTCCTACCGTCTCTTCTCCCCCTCCCCTTCCCTACTGTCTCTCCTCCCTTCTCATACTGACCCTGGGCCCTCCTCCCTCACCTCCCCTCTCCTACCGTCTCTTCTCCCCCTCCCCTTCCCTACTGTCTCTCCTCCCTCCTCATACTGACCCTGGGCCCTCCTCCCTCACCTCCCCTCTCCTACCGTCTCTTCTCCCCCTCCCCTTCCCTACTGTCTCTCCTCCCTTCTCATACTGACCCTGGGCCCTCCTCCCTCACCTCCCCTCTCCTACCGTCTCTTCTCCCCTCCCCTTCCCTACTGTCTCTCCTCCCTTCTCATACTTACCCTGGGCCCTCCTCCCTCACCTCCCCTCTCCTACCGTCTCTTCTCCCCTCCCCTTCCCTACTGTCTCTCCTCCCTTCTCATACTGACCCTGGGCCCTCCTCCCTCACCTCCCCTCTCCTACCGTCTCTTCTCCCCTCCCCTTCCCTACTGTCTCTCCTCCCTTCTCATACTTACCCTGGGCCCTCCTCCCTCACCTCCCCTCTCCTACCGTCTCTTCTCCCCCTCCCCTTCCCTACTGTCTCTCCTCCTTCTCATACTTACCCTGGGCCCTCCTCCCTCACCTCCCCTCTCCTACCGTCTCTTCTCCCCCTCCCCTTCCCTACTGTCTCTCCTCCCTCCTCATACTGACCCTGGGCCCTCCTCCCTCACCTCCCTCTCCTACCGTCTCTTCTCCCCCTCCCCTTCCCTACTGTCTCTCCTCCCTTCTCATACTGAACCTAGGCCCTCCTCCCTCACCTCCCCTCTCCTACCGTCTCTTCTCCCCTCCCCTTCCCTACTGTCTCTCCTCCCTCCTCATACTGACCCTGGGCCCTCCTCCCTCACCTCCCTCTCCTACCGTCTCTTCTCCCCCTCCCCTTCCCTACTGTCTCTCCTCCCTTCTCATACTGAACCTAGGCCCTCCTCCCTCACCTCCCCTCTCCTACCGTCTCTTCTCCCCCTCCCCTTCCCTACTGTCTCTCCTCCCTTCTCATACTGAACCTAGGCCCTCCTCCCTCCCCTCCCCTCTCCTACCGTCTCTCCTCCCTCCTCATACTGACCCTGGGCCCTCCTCCCTCCTCTAGTAGGCCCGCCCTTTGACCTGCTATCGTGCGTGCCCCCAGGTCTGTCCATGCACACGATGACCGGTGCTCTGGGACCCCTCGCCATGCCCGGCTCAGTCTCGGGACGGATGACCCTACATGGCATGGCCCCCATCGCTGTTCACGCCGTTCTCCTTGTCTCCAACCTCAACCCTGATGTGAGTGACCCCCCCCCCCCCCCCGCCCCGCCCACCTGTTACCCCCTCAACTCCTCTTTATTGTTTGTGCTCTTGCCAACGCCATTGCTCAATGTCAAGCTAAACATTTGGCATTACAATGAATGTTGACTTGATAGAACCACCTGGTGAGAAGAGACACTTTCCATATAACTAAATGTTACTGACCTGGTGAGAAGAGACACTTTCCAGATAACTAAATGTTGATGTTAGAATGGAATGGTACTTAGGGCTACTTCTTGGTAAATATCATGTTGGATTCTCTGCTGGGCTACAATCATTGAAGAGTTTCATGTTAGTAGCTGCTTTCTCTATCTGTGTCAGCAGCAGTTGATGTCACAAGACACGACCTGGGTTGTGTCCCAAATCCCACCCTTTTATCTATGCAGTGCACTACTTTTCACCAGGGCCCACTACACTAGGTAATAGGGTTGGATTTGGGACTGGGTAGTGGTGAATAGCTGGGTCTTATCTGATTCTCCAGCTAGATAAGCAGCATTAGGGTTGGGACCTGCTGGCTGGCTGGGCCCTGCTGGCTGGCTGGTTGGGCTGCTACTGGCTGGCTGGTTGGGCTGCTACTGGCTGGCTGGTTGGGACGCTGCTGGCTGGCTGGCTGGGCCCTGCTGGCTGACTAGGACGCTGCTGGCTGGCTGGCTGGGCCCTGCTGGCTGGTTGGGCCGCTACTGGCTGGCTGACTAGGACGCTGCTGGCTGGCTGGTTGGGCTGCTACTGGCTGGCTGGTTGGGCTGCTACTGGCTGGCTGGTTGGGCTGCTACTGGCTGGCTGGTTGGGCTGCTACTGGCTGGCTGGTTGGGCTGCTACTGGCTGGCTGGTTGGGCTGCTACTGGCTGGCTGGTTGGGCTGCTACTGCCTGGCTGGTTGGGCTGCTACTGGCTGGCTGGTTGGGCTGCTGCTGGCTGGCTGGTTGGGCTGCTGCTGGCTGGCTGGTTGGGCCGCTGCTGGCTGGCTGGTTGGGCTGCTGCTGCTGGCTGGCTGGTTGGGCCGCTGCTGGCCGTCTGGCTGGGCTGCTGCTGCTGGCTGGGCCCTGCTGGCTGGCTGTTTGGGCCCTGCTGGCTGGCTGGTTGGGCCCTGCTGGCTGGCTGGTTGGGCCCTGCTGGCTGGCTGGTTGGGCCCTGCTGGCTGGCTGTGTGTGATGATAATGCAAGGGAAAGGGAAGGTACATGCTTGGTTGGTTTCTGTATCACCACACCACCAGTATTACCTTCACTTGACCAGTTGTCTGATTTCCTCTTTCTTCTCCCTGCAGAGCATATCACCACATGGACTGTTCATCCTATTTGGTAAGGCCATTTAGTAATGGGGTAGGTTGTCATTCACTGCATAGCTGTGTGTGTGTGGGGGGCTTACCGTGGTTAGTGTGCCTTTTATGCTAACTGTGATTGGCTGATAAGTATACTTCCTGTCCTGTCTGTTTAGATACTGACATCTGTTTGTCATCTCACACCCCTCTATCCTTCTATCTCCCCGTAAACTCTCAGCATTATACAATGAAGGGAAATAATCTTGCTTTGGCAATGTAAACATCTGTTTTCCCATGCCAATAAAGCCCCTTTTGAATTGTATTGAAATAATGTATGTACTTCACACTCCTCTTGTCCCTCCCACTCTCTCGTTCTATACCTCCCTCCTTCTCTCTCTCTCTAGGGGTTTATGGTGATGTGCATCGGGTCAAGATTCTGTTCAACAAGAAAGAGAATGCCTTAATCCAGATGGCCGACGCTACTCAGGCACAGCTTGGTGAGAGGACGGATCAGATCCCACTGTTATACTGATACAACAGATCAGATCCCACTGTTACACTGAGAGGACAGATCAGATCCCACTGTTATACTGAGAGGACAGATCAGATCCCACTGTTATACTGAGAGAACAGATCAGATCCCACTGTTATACTGATACAACAGATCAGATCCCACTGTTATACTGATACAACAGATCAGATCCCACTGTTATACTGATACAACAGATCAGATCCCACTGTTATACTGAGAGGACAGATCAGATCCCACTGTTATACTGAGAGGACAGATCAGATCCCACTGTTATACTGAGAGAACAGATCAGATCCCACTGTTATACTGATACAACAGATCAGATCCCACTGTTATACTGATACAACAGATCAGATCCCACTGTTATACTGATACAACAGATCAGATCCCACTGTTATACTGAGAGGACAGATCAGATCCCACTGTTATACTGAGAGGACAGATCAGATCCCACTGTTATACTGATACAACAGATCAGATCCCACTGTTATACTGAGACAACAGAACAGATCCCACTGTTACACTGATACAACAGATCAGATCCCACTGTTATACTGAGAGAACAGATCAGATCCCACTGTTATACTGAGACAACAGATCAGATCCCACTGTTATACTGAGAGAACAGATCAGATCCCACTGTTATACTGAGAGGACAGATCAGATCCCACTGTTATACTGAGACAACAGATCAGATCCCACTGTTATACTGATACAACAGATCAGATCCCACTGTTATACTGAGAGGACAGATCAGATCCCACTGTTATACTGAGAGGACAGATCAGATCCCACTGTTATACTGATACAACAGATCAGATCCCACTGTTATACTGATACAACAGATCAGATCCCACTGTTACACTGATACAACAGATCAGATCCCACTGTTATACTGAGAGGACAGATCAGATCCCACTGTTATACTGAGAGGACAGATCAGATCCCACTGTTATACTGATACAACAGATCAGATCCCACTGTTATACTGAGAGAACAGATCAGATCCCACTGTTATACTGAGAGGACAGATCAGATACCACTGTTATACTGAGAGGACAGATCAGATCCCACTGTTATACTGAGAGAACAGATCAGATCCCACTGTTATACTGAGAGGACAGAACAGATCCCACTGTTATACTGAGAGGACAGAACAGATCCCACTGTTATACTGAGACAACAGATCAGATCCCACTGTTATACTGAGAAAACTGAACAGATCCCACTGTTATACTGAGAGAACTGAACAGATCCCACTGTTATACTGATACAACAGATCAGATCCCACTGTTATACTGAGAGGACAGAACAGATCCCACTGTTATACTGATACAACAGATCAGATCCCACTGTTATACTGATACAACAGATCAGATCCCACTGTTATACTGAGAGGACAGATCAGATCCCACTGTTATACTGATACAACAGATCAGATCCCACTGTTATACTGATACAACAGATCAGATCCCACTGTTATACTGATACAACAGATCAGATCCCACTGTTATACTGATACAACAGATCAGATCCCACTGTTATACTGAGAGGACAGAACAGATCCCACTGTTATACTGATACAACAGATCAGATCCCACTGTTATACTGAGAGGACAGAACAGATCCCACTGTTATACTGATACAACAGATCAGATCCCACTGTTATACTGATACAACAGATCAGATCCCACTGTTATACTGAGAGGACAGATCAGATCCCACTGTTATACTGATACAACAGATCAGATCCCACTGTTATACTGATACAACAGATCAGATCCCACTGTTATACTGATACAACAGATCAGATCCCACTGTTATACTGAGAGAACAGATCAGATCCCACTGTTATACTGATACAACAGATCAGATCCCACTGTTATACTGAGACAACAGAACAGATCCCACTGTTATACTGAGAGGACAGATCAGATCCCACTGTTATACTGAGAGGACAGATCAGATCCCACTGTTATACTGAGACAACAGATCAGATCCCACTGTTATACTGAGACAACAGATCAGATCCCACTGTTATACTGAGAGGACAGATCAGATCCCACTGTTATACTGAGAGGACAGATCAGATCCCACTGTTATACTGAGACAACAGATCAGATCCCACTGTTATACTGAGACAACAGATCAGATCCCACTGTTATACTGAGACAACAGATCAGATCCCACTGTTATACTGAGAGGACAGATCAGATCCCACTGTTATACTGAGACAACAGATCAGATCCCACTGTTATACTGAGACAACAGATCAGATCCCACTGTTATACTGAGAGGACAGATCAGATCCCACTGTTGTACTGAGAGGACAGATCAGATCCCACTGTTATACTGAGACAACAGATCAGATCCCACTGTTATACTGAGAGGACAGATCAGATCCCACTGTTATACTGAGAGGACAGATCAGATCCCACTGTTATACTGAGACAACAGATCAGATCCCACTGTTATACTGAGACAACAGAACAGATCCCACTGTTATACTGAGAGCACAGATCAGATCCCACTGTTATACTGAGAGGACAGATCAGATCCCACTGTTGTACTGAGAGGACAGATCAGATCCCACTGTTATACTGAGACAACAGATCAGATCCCACTGTTATACTGAGAGGACAGATCAGATCCCACTGTTATACTGAGAGGACAGATCAGATCCCACTGTTATACTGAGACAACAGATCAGATCCCACTGTTATACTGAGACAACAGAACAGATCCCACTGTTATACTGAGAGCACAGATCAGATCCCACTGTTATACTGAGAGGACAGATCAGATCCCACTGTTATACTGAGAGGACAGATCAGATCCCACTGTTATACTGATACAACAGATCAGATCCCACTGTTATACTGAGAGGACAGATCAGATCCCACTGTTATACTGATACAACAGATCAGATCCCACTGTTATACTGATACAACAGATCAGATCCCACTGTTACACTGAGAGGACAGATCAGATCCCACTGTTATACTGAGAGGACAGATCAGATCCCACTGTTATACTGAGAGGACAGAACAGATCCCACTGTTATACTGAGACAACAGAACAGATCCCACTGTTATACTGAGAGCACAGATCAGATCCCACTGTTACACTGAGAGGACAGATCAGATCCCACTGTTATACTGAGAGGACAGATCAGATCCCACTGTTATACTGAGAGGACAGAACAGATCCCACTGTTATACTGATACAACAGATCAGATCCCACTGTTATACTGAGAGTACAGATCAGATCCCACTGTTATACTGAGACAACAGAACAGATCCCACTGTTATACTGATACAACAGATCAGATCCCACTGTTATACTGAGACAACAGATCAGATCCCACTGTTATACTGATACAACAGATCAGATCCCACTGTTATACTGAGAGGACAGATCAGATCCCACTGTTATACTGAGAGGACAGATCAGATCCCACTGTTATACTGAGAGAACAGATCAGATCCCACTGTTATACTGAGAGGACAGATCAGATCCCACTGTTATACTGAGAGGACAGATCAGATCCCACTGTTATACTGAGACAACAGATCAGATCCCACTGTTATACTGAGACAACAGATCAGATCCCACTGTTATACTGAGAGGACAGATCAGATCCCACTGTTATACTGAGAGGACAGATCAGATCCCACTGTTATACTGAGACAACAGATCAGATCCCACTGTTATACTGAGACAACAGATCAGATCCCACTGTTATACTGAGACAACAGATCAGATCCCACTGTTATACTGAGAGGACAGATCAGATCCCACTGTTATACTGAGACAACAGATCAGATCCCACTGTTATACTGAGACAACAGATCAGATCCCACTGTTATACTGAGAGGACAGATCAGATCCCACTGTTGTACTGAGAGGACAGATCAGATCCCACTGTTATACTGAGACAACAGATCAGATCCCACTGTTATACTGAGAGGACAGATCAGATCCCACTGTTATACTGAGAGGACAGATCAGATCCCACTGTTATACTGAGACAACAGATCAGATCCCACTGTTATACTGAGACAACAGAACAGATCCCACTGTTATACTGAGAGCACAGATCAGATCCCACTGTTATACTGAGAGGACAGATCAGATCCCACTGTTGTACTGAGAGGACAGATCAGATCCCACTGTTATACTGAGACAACAGATCAGATCCCACTGTTATACTGAGAGGACAGATCAGATCCCACTGTTATACTGAGAGGACAGATCAGATCCCACTGTTATACTGAGACAACAGATCAGATCCCACTGTTATACTGAGACAACAGAACAGATCCCACTGTTATACTGAGAGCACAGATCAGATCCCACTGTTATACTGAGAGGACAGATCAGATCCCACTGTTATACTGAGAGGACAGATCAGATCCCACTGTTATACTGATACAACAGATCAGATCCCACTGTTATACTGAGAGGACAGATCAGATCCCACTGTTATACTGAGAGGACAGATCAGATCCCACTGTTATACTGAGACAACAGAACAGATCCCACTGTTATACTGAGAGCACAGATCAGATCCCACTGTTATACTGAGAGGACAGATCAGATCCCACTGTTATACTGAGAGGACAGATCAGATCCCACTGTTATACTGAGAGGACAGAACAGATCCCACTGTTATACTGATACAACAGATCAGATCCCACTGTTATACTGAGAGGACAGAACAGATCCCACTGTTATACTGAGAGGACAGATCAGATCCCACTGTTATACTGATACAACAGATCAGATCCCACTGTTATACTGAGAGGACAGATCAGATCCCACTGTTATACTGATACAACAGATCAGATCCCACTGTTATACTGAGAGGACAGATCAGATCCCACTGTTATACTGAGAGGACAGATCAGATCCCACTGTTATACTGAGAGAACAGATCAGATCCCACTGTTATACTGAGAGGACAGATCAGATCCCACTGTTATACTGAGAGGACAGATCAGATCCCACTGTTATACTGAGAGAACAGATCAGATCCCACTGTTATACTGATACAACAGATCAGATCCCACTGTTATACTGAGACAACAGATCAGATCCCACTGTTATACTGATACAACAGATCAGATCCCACTGTTATACTGAGAGAACAGATCAGATCCCACTGTTATACTGAGAGGACAGATCAGATCCCACTGTTATACTGATACAACAGATCAGATCCCACTGTTATACTGAGAGAACAGATCAGATCCCACTGTTATACTGAGACAACAGATCAGATCCCACTGTTATACTGATACAACAGATCAGATCCCACTGTTATACTGAGAGGACAGATCAGATCCCACTGTTATACTGAGAGGACAGATCAGATCCCACTGTTATACTGAGAGATCAGATCCCACTGTTATACTGAGAGAACAGATCAGATCCCACTGTTATACTGATACAACAGATCAGATCCCACTGTTGTATTGAGAGGACAGATCAGATCCCACTGTTATACTGAGAGAACAGATCAGATCCCACTGTTATACTGAGAGAACAGATCAGATCCCACTGTTATACTGATACAACAGATCAGATCCCACTGTTGTACTGAGAGGACAGATCAGATCCCACTGTTATACTGAGAGAACAGATCAGATCCCACTGTTATACTGAGAGAACAGATCAGATCCCACTGTTATACTGATACAACAGAACAGATCCCACTGTTATACTGAGACAACAGATCAGATCCCACTGTTATACTGAGAGCACAGATCAGATCCCACTGTTATACTGAGAGCACAGATCAGATTCCACTGTTATACTGAGACAATAGATCAGATCCCACTGTTATACTGAGACAACAGATCAGATCCCACTGTTATACTGAGAGAACAGATCAGATCCCACTGTTATACTGAGAGAACAGATCAGATCCCACTGTTATACTGAGAGGACAGATCCCACTGTTATACTGATACAACAGATCAGATCCCACTGTTATACTGAGAGAACAGAACAGATCCCACTGTTATACTGATACAACAGATCAGATTCCACTGTTATACTGAGAGGACAGAACAGATCCCACTGTTTTAACACTGAGAGAACAGATCCTACTGTTTCAATGCTGAGAGAACAGATCCTAACATCACACCAACCACTGGCTCCCTGTGCAATCCTGTATTAACTTCAATGCCCTCCTCCTTACCGACAAAGCCCTCCACAACCTGACAACCACCTAGCTCTCTGACCTTCTTCAAGCCTATGGCCCCTCCCTCTCCCTCTGCTGAGCTCCTTGTCTCCCTCACATTCTGCCTCCTGGGTCTTCAGTTGCTCTGCACCCAGGATGGAATGCTCTCCCTTCACACATGCAACATGTGACAACAGTCATCTCATTCAACCGCCTCCATGCATTCCTATGTGTCCCCCCAACCTTTTACCCTTACGCTTTACCCTAAACCCTTACCCTAAACCCTTACCCTAAACTCAAATCAATCAAATCAAATCAAATTTATTTATATAGCCCTTCGTACATCAGCTGATATCTCAAAGTGCTGTACAGAAACCCAGCCTAAAACCCCAAACAGCAAGCAATGCAGGTGTAGAAGCACGGTGGTTAGGAAAAACTCCCTAGAAAGGCCAAAACCTAGGAAGAAACCTAGAGAGGAACCAGGCTATGTGGGGTGTCCAGTCCTCTTCTGGCTGTGCCGGGTGGAGATTATACATTTAACATTAACATTAACAGAACATGGCCAAGATGTTCAAATGTTCATAAATGTCCAGCATGGTCGAATAATAATATGGCAGAACAGTTGAAACTGGAGCAGCAGCACGGTCAGGTGGACTGGGGACAGCAAGGAGTCATCATGTTAGGTAGTCTTGGGGCATAAATCCTTTACCCTAAACCATTACCCTTACCCTAAACCCTTACCCTAAACCATTACCCTAAACCCTTAACCTTTTACCTAAACCCTTTACCATAAACCCTTACCATAAACCCTTACCCTAAACCCTTACCCTTTACCCTAAACCCTTTACCATAAACCCTTTACCCTAAACCCTTTACCCTAAACCCTTTACCATAAACCCTTACCCTAAACCCTTACCCTTTACCATAAACCCTTACCCTAAACCCTCTACCCTAAACCCTAACCCTAAACCCTTCCCTAAACCCTTACCCTAAACCCTTACCCTAAACCCTTACCCTAAACCCTTTACCCTAAACCTTTACCCTTACACTAAACCCTTTACCCTAAACCTTTACCCTTACACTAAACCCTGTACCCTAAACCCTTACCCTTTACCATAAACCCTTCCCTAAACCCTTACCCTAAAACCTTACCCTTAACCCTAACCCTAAACCCTTTACATTTACATTACATTTAAGTCATTTGGCAGACGCTCTTATCCAGAGCGACTTACAAATTGGTGAATTCACCCTTACCCTGAGTGGCACAGTGGTCTAAGACCCTAAACCCTTATCCTTTACCTTAAACCCTTACTCTAAACCCTTACCCTATATCCTAAACTCTTACCCTAAACCCTTACCCTAAAACCTTACCCTAAACCCTTACCTTAAACCCTTACTCTAAACCCTTACCCTATATCCTAAACTCTTACCCTAAACCTTTACCCTAAACCCTAACCTTTATCCTGACCTTAAACCCTCACCCTAAACCCTAAACCCTATCCTTTACCCTAAACCCTTTACCCTTACCCTGAGTGGCACAGTGGTCTAAGACCCTAAACCCTTATCCTTTACCTTAAACCCTTACTCTAAACCCTTACCCTATATCCTAAACTCTTACCCTAACCCTAAACCCTATCCTTTACCCTAAACCCTTACTCTAAACCCTTACCCTATATCCTAAACTCTTACCCTAAACCCTTACCCTAAAACCTTACCCTAAACCCTTACCTTAAACCCTAACCCTAAACCCTTACCCTAAACCCTTACCTTTACCCTTACCTTAAACCCTCACCCTAAACCCTAAACCCTATCCTTTACCCTAAACCCTTTACCCTTACCCTGAGTGGTGCAGTGGTCTAAGACACTGCATCTCAATGCAAGAGGCATCACTGCAGTCCCTGGTTTGAATCCAGGCTGCATCACATCTGGCTGTGATTGGGTGTCCCATAGGGCAGTGCACAATTTACCCAGCGTCGTCCGAGGTAGGCTGGGGTAGGCCGTCAATGTAAATAAGAATTTGTTATTAACTGAAAATAAAAAACTCTATTCAAAAAATAACCCTGAAAACCCTAAAACCGGGTCCATATCCCCTCCTGGTTTTATCCATTCTGTTTCGTCTGGTCCTTTCATTTCAAATGTTACTTTGATTCATGGACTTGATTTAACTACATTATGTATTACAGTTGATTTAACTATATTATGTATTACAGTTGATTTAACTATATTATGTATTACAGTTAACTATATTATGTATTACAGTTGATTTAACTATATTATGTATTACAGTTGATTTAACTATATTATGTATTACAGTTAACTATATTATGTATTACAGTTGATTAAACTATATTATGTATTACAGTTGATTTAACTATATTATGTATTACAGTTGATTTAACTATATTATGTATTACAGTTGATTTAACTATATTATGTATTACAGTTGATTTAACTATATTATGTATTACAGTTGATTTAACTATATTATGTATTACAGTTGATTTAACTATATTATGTATTACAGTTGATTAAACTATATTATGTATTACAGTTGATTTAACTATATTATGTATTACAGTTGATTTAACTATATTATGTATTACAGTTGATGAAACTATATTATGTATTACAGTTGATTAAACTATATTATGTATTACAGTTGATTTAACTATATTATGTATTACAGTTGATTTAACTATATTATGTATTACAGTTGATGAAACTATATTATGTATTACAGTTGATTTAACTATATTATGTATTACAGTTGATTTAACTATATTATGTATTACAGTTGATTAAACTATATTATGTATTACAGTTGATTTAACTATATTATGTATTACAGTTGATTTAACTATATTATGTATTACAGTTGATGAAACTATATTATGTATTACAGTTGATTTAACTATATTATGTATTACAGTTGATTTAACTATATTATGTATTACAGTTGATGAAACTATATTATGTATTACAGTTGATGAAACTATATTATGTATTACAGTTGATTTAACTATATTATGTATTACAGTTGATTTAACTATATTATGTATTACAGTTGATTTAACTATATTATGTATTACAGTTGATTTAACTATATTATGTATTACAGTTGATTTAACTATATTATGTATTACAGTTGATGTAATTATATTATGTACTACACTGGCTTTTATTTAGGCCTCCTGTTAATGTCAGATGTCCTTGAGTGCCCTGAAAGGTGTCCGCCGGCCTCCCGGGTGGCGCAGTGCTCAAGGGCGCTGTACTGCAGCGCCAGCTGTGCCACCAGAGACTCTGTCGTAACCAGCCGCGACCG
The DNA here is from genome assembly GCF_036934945.1 of Oncorhynchus masou masou. NCBI lineage: Eukaryota > Metazoa > Chordata > Actinopteri > Salmoniformes > Salmonidae > Oncorhynchus > Oncorhynchus masou. The sequence goes on along the minus strand of NW_027008433.1, from coordinate 52,942 downwards.
GGAGGTCTGTGGGGCGAGGCACATTTGGCCCAGCGTCGTCCGGGTTAGGGAGGGGTTTGGCCGGTAGGGATGTCCTTGTCTCATCGCGCACCAGCGACTCCTGTGGCGGGCCGGGCGCAGTGCGCGCTAACCAAGGTTGCCAGGTGCACGGTGTTTCCTCCGACACATTGGTGCGGTTGGCTTCCGGGTTGGATGCGCTCTGTGTTAAGAAGCAGTGCGGCTTGGTTGGGTTGTGTATCGGAGGACGCATGACTTTCAACCTTCGTCTCTCCCGAGCCCCTACGGGAGTTGTAGCGATGAGACAAGATAGTGGCTACTAAAACAATTGGACACCTCGAAATTGGGGAGAAAAAGGGGTAAAATAAAATCTTACATTTTTTTTTAAAAGGTGTCCGCCAAATCAAATATATTATTATTTTATTATAATTATTTATGTCTGTCAGGCTGTACTGTGTCTGACTCTCTTCGTCTCCCCCAGCAATGTCCCACCTGAACGGTCAGCGGCTGCACGGCAAGGTGATCAGAGTGACCATCTCTAAGCACCAGACGGTCCAGCTGCCCAGGGAGGGACAGGAAGACCAGGGCCTCACTAAAGACTTCAGCGGCTCCCCGCTACACCGCTTCAAGAAGCCTGGATCCAAGAACTTTCAGAACATCTTCCCTCCCTCTGCCACCCTCCATCTATCCAACATCCCGTGAGATTCACTATACCTCCCTCCTCCCTCTGCCACCCTCCATCTATCCAACATCCCGTGAGATTCACTATACCTCCCTCCTCCCTCTGCCACCCTCCATCTATCCAACATCCCGTGAGATTCACTATACCTCCCTCCTCCCTCTGCCACCCTCCATCTATCCAACATCCCGTGAGATTCACTATACCTCCCTCCTCCCTCTGCCACCCTCCATCTATCCAACATCCCGTGAGATTCACTATACCTCCCTCCTCCCTCTGCCACCCTCCATCTATCCAACATCCCGTGAGATTCACTATACCTCCCTCCTCCCTCTGCCACCCTCCATCTATCCAACATCCCGTGAGATTCACTATACCTCCCTCCTCCCTCTGCCACCCTCCATCTATCCAACATCCCGTGAGATTCACTATACCTCCCTCCTCCCTCTGCCACCCTCCATCTATCCAACATCCCGTGAGATTCACTATACCTCCCTCCTCCCTCTGCCACCCTCCATCTATCCAACATCCCGTGAGATTCACTATACCTCCCTCCTCCCTCTGCCACCCTCCATCTATCCAACATCCCGTGAGATTCACTATACCTCCCTCCTCCCTCTGCCACCCTCCATCTATCCAACATCCCGTGAGATTCACTATACCTCCCTCCTCCCTCTGTCACCCTCCATCTATCCAACATCCCGTGAGATTCACTATACCTCCCTCCTCCCTCTGCCACCCTCCATCTATCCAACATCCCGTGAGATTCACTTTACCTCCCTCCTCCCTCTGCCACCCTCCATCTATCCAACATCCCGTGAGATTCACTATACCTCCCTCCTCCCTCTGCCACCCTCCATCTATCCAACATCCCGTGAGATTCACTATACCTCCCTCCTCCCTCTGCCACCCTCCATCTATCCAACATCCCGTGAGATTCACTTTACCTCCCTCCTCCCTCTGCCACCCTCCATCTATCCAACATCCCGTGAGATTCACTTTACCTCCCTCCTCCCTCTGCCACCCTCCATCTATCCAACATCCCGTGAGATTCACTATACCTCCCTCCTCCCTCTGCCACCCTCCATCTATCCAACATCCTGTGAGATTCACTATACCTCCCTCCTCCCTCTGCCACCCTCCATCTATCCAACATCCCGTGAGATTCACTATACCTCCCTCCTCCCTCTGCCACCCTCCATCTATCCAACATCCCGTGAGATTCACTATACCTCCCTCCTCCCTCTGCCACCCTCCATCTATCCAACATCCCGTGAGATTCACTATACCTCCCCCTCTCCAACTATACCTCCCTCCCTCCAACTACACCTTCCTCATCTCTAACTGTACCTCCCTCCTCCCCCTCTCCAACTATACCTCCCTCCTCCCCCTCTCCAACTACACCTCCCTCCCTCCAACTACACCTTCCTCCTCTCAAACTGTACCTCCCTCCTCCCCTCTCCAACTATACCTCCCTCCTCCCCCTCTACAACTATACCTCCCTCCTCCCCCTCTCCAACTATATCTCCCTCCTCCCTCTCTCCAGCTACACCTCCCTCCTCTCCCTCTCCAACTATAGCTCCTTCCGCCCCTCTCCAACTATACCTCCCTCCTCCCCAACTACACCTCCCTCCTCCCCCTCTCCAACTACACCTCCCTCCTCCCCCTCTCCAACTATACCTCCCTCCTCCCCTCTCCAACTATATCTCCCTCCCCCTCTCTCCAACTACACCTCCCTCCTCCCCCTCTCCAACTATACCTCCCTCCTCCCCCTCTCCAACTACACCTCCCTCCCTCCAACTACACCTTCCTCCTCTCAAACTGTACCTCCCTCCTCCCCCTCTCCAACTATACCTCCCTCCCCCTCTCCAACTATACCTCCCTCCTCCCCCTCTCCAACTATATCTCCCTCCCCCCTCTCTCCAACTATACCTCCCTCCCCCTCTCCAACTATATCTCCCTCCCCCCTCTCTCCAACTATACCTCCCTCCCCCTCTCCAACTATACCTCCCTCCTCCCCCTCTCCAACTATAGCTCCTTCCGCCCCCTCTCCAACTATACCTCCCTCCTCCCCAACTACACCTCCTTCCTCCCTCCTCCCCTACTACACCTCCCTCCTCCCCCTCTCTAACTACACCTCCCTCCTCCCCCTCTCCAACTATACCTCCCTCCTCCCCCTCTCCAACTACACCTCCCTCCTCAACACTAGTTATCTATTCTGTTTACTTCTGGGGATGGATGTGTTTAAATCTGAACAAGTGAATATGTATGATAATGTCTGTCACAAGAAAGTTCCCCTTTAGCTGTACTCCTGCAGTATACTGTAGAGGCTGTACTCCTGCAGTATACTATAGAGGCTGTACTCCTGCAGTATACTATAGAGGCTATACTCCTGCAGTATCCTCAGTATGGCAGCTATATGTCTACAGTATACTATAGAGGCTCTACTCCTGCAGTATACTATAGAGGCTGTACTCCTGCAGTATACTGTAGAGGCTATACTCCTGCAGTATCCTCAGTATGGCAGCTATATGTCTACAGTATACTATAGAGGCTGTACTCCTGCAGTATACTATAGAGGCTGTACTCCTGCAGTATACTGTAGAGGCTATACTCCTGCAGTATCCTCAGTATGGCAGCTATATGTCTACAGTATACTATAGAGGCTGTACTCCTGCAGTATACTATAGAGGCTGTACTCCTGCAGTATACTGTAGAGGCTATACTCCTGCAGTATCCTCAGTATGGCAGCTATATGTCTACAGTATACTATAGAGGCTGTACTCCTGCAGTATACTATAGAGACTGTACTCCTGCAGTATACTCAGTATGACAGCTATATGTCTACATTATACTATAGAGGCTGTACTCCTGCAGTATACTGTAGAGGCTGTACTCCTGCAGTATACTATAGAGGCTGTACTCCTGCAGTATACTATAGAGGCTGTACTCCTGCAGTATACTATAGAGGCTGTACTCCTGCAGTATACTATAGAGGCTGTACTCCTGCAGTATACTATAGAGGCTGTACTCCTGCAGTATACTCAGTATGGCAGCTATATGTCTACAGTATACTATAGAGGCTGTACTCCTGCAGTATACTATAGAGGCTGTACTCCTGCAGTATCCTCAGTATGGCAGCTATATGTCTACAGTATACTATAGAGGCTGTACTCCTGCAGTATACTATAGAGGCTGTACTCCTGCAGTATACTATAGAGGCTGTACTCCTGCAGTATACTATAGAGGCTGTACTCCTGCAGTATACTGTAGAGGCTGTACTCCTGCAGTATCCTCAGTATGGCAGCTATATGTCTACAGTATACTATAGAGGCTGTACTCCTGCAGTATACTATAGAGGCTGTACTCCTGCAGTATCCTCAGTATGGCAGCTATATGTCTACAGTATACTATAGAGGCTGTACTCCTGCAGTATACTATAGAGGCTGTACTCCTGCAGTATACTATAGAGGCTGTACTCCTGCAGTATACTATAGAGGCTGTACTCCTGCAGTATACTATAGAGGCTGTACTCCTGCAGTATCCTCAGTATGACAGCTATATGTCTACAGTATACTATAGAGGCTGTACTCCTGCAGTATACTATAGAGACTGTACTCCTGCAGTATACTATAGAGGCTGTACTCCTGCAGTATACTCAGTATGGCAGCTATATGTCTACAGTATACTATAGAGGCTGTACTCCTGCAGTATACTGTAGAGGCTGTACTCCTGCAGTATCCTCAGTATGGCAGCTATATGTCTACAGTATGCTATAGAGGCTGTACTCCTGCAGTATCCTCAGTATGGCAGCTATATGTCTACAGTATACTATAGAGGCTGTACTCCTGCAGTATACTGTAGAGGCTGTACTCCTGCAGTATACTATAGAGACTGTACTCCTGCAGTATACTATAGAGACTGTACTCCTGCAGTATACTATAGAGGCTGTACTCCTGCAGTATCCTCAGTATGGCAGCTATATGTCTACAGTATACTATAGAGGCTGTACTCCTGCAGTATACTCAGTATGGCAGCTATATGTCTACAGTATACTATAGAGACTGTACTCCTGCAGTATACTGTAGAGGCTGTACTCCTGCAGTATCCTCAGTATGGCAGCTATATGTCTACAGTATGCTATAGAGGCTGTACTCCTGCAGTATACTCAGTATGGCAGCTATATGTCTACAGTATACTATAGAGGCTGTACTCCTGCAGTATACTATAGAGGCTGTACTCCTGCAGTATACTATAGAGACTGTACTCCTGCAGTATACTATAGAGGCTGTACTCCTGCAGTATACTATAGAGGCTGTACTCCTGCAGTATACTATAGAGGCTGTACTCCTGCAGTATACTATAGAGGCTGTACTCCTGCAGTATACTATAGAGGCTGTACTCCTGCAGTATCCTCAGTATGGCAGCTATATGTCTACAGTATACTATAGAGGCTGTACTCCTGCAGTATACTATAGAGGCTGTACTCCTGCAGTATACTATAGAGGCTGTACTCCTGCAGTATACTATAGAGGCTGTACTCCTGCAGTATACTGTAGAGGCTGTACTCCTGCAGTATCCTCAGTATGGCAGCTATATGTCTACAGTATACTGTAGAGGCTGTACTCCTGCAGTATACTATAGAGGCTGTACTCCTGCAGTATACTGTAGAGGCTATACTCCTGCAGTATCCTCAGTATGGCAGCTATATGTCTACAGTATACTATAGAGGCTGTACTCCTGCAGTATACTATAGAGGCTGTACTCCTGCAGTATACTATAGAGGCTGTACTCCTGCAGTATACTATAGAGGCTGTACTCCTGCAGTATCCTCAGTATGGCAGCTATATGTCTACAGTATACTATAGAGGCTGTACTCCTGCAGTATACTGTAGAGGCTGTACTCCTGCAGTATCCTCAGTATGGCAGCTATATGTCTACAGTATACTATAGAGGCTGTACTCCTGCAGTATACTGTAGAGCTGTACTCCTGCAGTATCCTCAGTATGGCAGCTATATGTCTACAGTATACTATAGAGGCTGTACTCCTGCAGTATACTATAGAGGCTGTACTCCTGCAGTATACTATAGAGGCTGTACTCCTGCAGTATACTGTAGAGACTGTACTCCTGCAGTATACTATAGAGGCTGTACTCCTGCAGTATACTCAGTATGGCAGCTATATGTCTACAGTATACTATAGAGGCTGTACTCCTGCAGTATACTGTAGAGGCTGTACTCCTGCAGTATACTATAGAGGCTGTACTCCTGCAGTATACTATAGAGGCTGTACTCCTGCAGTATACTGTAGAGGCTGTACTCCTGCAGTATACTATAGAGGCTGTACTCCTGCAGTATACTGTAGAGGCTGTACTCCTGCAGTATACTGTAGAGGCTGTACTCCTGCAGTATACTATAGAGGCTGTAATCCTGCAGTATACTGTAGAGGCTGTACTCCTGCAGTATACTATAGAGGCTGTACTCCTGCAGTATACTATAGAGGCTGTACTCCTGCAGTATACTATAGAGGCTGTACTCCTGCAGTATACTCAGTATGACAGCTATATGTCTACAGTATGCTACTACCAGGTATCACCAGTTGAAGAAGCAGTGAGAGGTAAAAAGCCCCTCTCCCCTCTCAACACTGTTCCTTTGTTTTCGTCCTCCTCTCCACCGACAGTCCATCTATAACAGACGACATCCTGAAGGAGCTGTTTGCTGGGACTGGATACACAGTCAAGGCCTTCAAGTTCTTCCAGTAGGTTCTCTTTCTGACACTTGACTTCCTCAATGCTTCAGCAACACACATGGGATCCGACTCGGCCGCGATTCAAACAGAAACCTTCACTGCTCCAACAGAGGCCTCTACTTGACAGTTTCCCTGATGTTCACAGAGATCACCTTTGTAGTTTTTAATTGAACTTTTATTTAACTAGGCAAGTCAGTTAAGAACAAATTCTTATTTACACTGCCGGCCTACCCCGGCTAAACCAAAAACTTGAAACTTGAGCGTTGACTCAAACGCAAAATGACCTTTTAACCCCCAAGAGTTGATGTCCGCTCTCCCGCGGAAATTTAAGTAGCATAATAAAATCCCCATAAAAATATGTTAGTTAAAGAAGGAGATATCTTCTTGTTTTGTGCATTGGATGAATCTCAATCCACTGCATCTGCCGATGAAAGGCAACAAGAGTTGGAGCCCTGTTATGTCCCCCTATGTGGAGGGGTGAGACTCTCAGGAACATGTCGTACGTCTATTGTTTTGCTCTAGGACGCCCACAGGCCTCACAGGTCCCACAGGCCTCACAGGCCTCACAGGCCTCACAGGCCTCACAGGCCCCACAGGCCTCACAGGCCCCACAGGCCCCACAGGTCCCACAGGCCCCACAGGTCTCACAGGCCTCACAGGCCCCACAGGTCCCACAGGCCCCACAGGCCTCACAGGTCCCACAGGTCCCACAGGCCCCACAGGTCCCACAGGTCCCACAGGCCCCACAGACCCCACAGGCCTCACAGGTCCCACAGGCCTCACAGGTCCCACAGGCCCCACAGGTCCCACAGGTCCCACAGGTCCCACAGGCCTCACAGGTCCCACAGGTCCCACAGGCCTCACAGGTCCCACAGGTCCCACAGGCCTCACAGGTCCCACAGGTCCCACAGGTCCCACAGGCCTCACAGGTCCCACAGGTCCCACAGGCCTCACAGGTCCCACAGGCCTCACAGGTCTCACAGACCTCACAGGCCCCACAGGCCTTGTCTAAAGGTCCCGTGGTAACAGTTGAAAAAAATGTAAGGAATTAGTTTATTTTTTATTTTTAATACTTCAAGGGTCTTAAAAGTCAAATAGCTAAATTATCCTTGGTATGACCTTCTTAAAACAATTCTATATAGATTAGTAAAAAATGATCTTGTCTTAGGTCAGTTAGGATCACTTTATTTTAAGAATGTGAAATGTCAGAATAATAGTAGAGAGAATGATTTATTTCAGCTTTTATTTCTTTCATCACATTCCCAGTGGGTCAGAAGTTTACATACACTCATTTAGTATTTGGTAGCATTGCCTTTAAATTGTTTAACTTGGGTCAAACGTTTGGGTTGCCTTCCACAAGCTTCCCACAATAAGATGGGTGAATTTTGGCCTATTCCTCCTAACTGAGTTGTTGTAACTGAGTCACACGCTTTTTCAGTTCTGCCCCCAAATTTTCTATAGGATTGAGGTCAGGGCTTTGTGATGGCCACTCCAATACCTTGACTTTGTTGTCCTTAAGCCATTTTGCCACAACTTTGGGAGTATGCTATGGGTCATTGTCCATTTGGAAGACCCATTTGCGACCAAGCTTTAACTTCCTGACTGATGTCTTGAGATGTTGCATCAATATATCCAGAAAATTTTCTTGCCTCATGATGCCATCTATTTTGTGAAATGCACCAGTCCCTCCTGCAGCAAAGCACCCTACAACATGATGATGCCACCCCTGTGCTTCACGGTTGGGATGTTGTTCTTCGGCTTGCAAGCCTCCCCCTTTTTTCCTCCAAACATAACGATGGTCATTTTGGCCAAACAGTTCTATTTTTGTTTCATCAGACCAGAGGACATTTCTCCAAAAAGTACAATCTTTGTCCCCATGTGCAGTTGCAAACCGTAGTCTGGCTTTTTGTGGTTTCTTCCTTGCTGAGCGGCCTTTCAGGTTATGTCGATATAGGGCTCTCTGGTGACTCTCTGGTGACTCTCTGGTGACTCTCTGGTGACTCTCTGACTCTCTGGTGACTCTCTGGTGACTCTCTGGTGACTCTGGTGACTCTCTGGTGGCTCTCTGGTGACTCTGGTGACTCTCTGGTGACTCTCTGGTGGCTCTCTGGTGGCTCTCTGGTGACTCTGACTCTGGTGACTCTCTGGTGACTCTCTGGTGACTCTGGTGACTCTCTGGTGGCTCTCTGGTGGCTCTCTGGTGACTCTCTGACTCTCTGGTGACTCTCTGACTCTCTGGTGACTCTCTGGTGACTCTGGTGACTCTCTGGTGGCTCTCTGGTGACTCTCTGACTCTGGTGACTCTCTGGTGACTCTCTGGTGGCTCTCTGGTGGCTCTCTGGTGACTCTCTGGTGACTCTCTGGTGACTCTCTGGTGGCTCTCTGACTCTCTGGTGACTCTCTGGTGGCTCTCTGGTGGCTCTCTGGTGACTCTCTGGTGACTCTCTGGTGGCTCTCTGGTGACTCTGGTGACTCTGGTGGCTCTCTGGTGACTCTCTGGTGACTCTCTGGTGACTCTGGTGACTCTCTGGTGACTCTCTGGTGGCTCTCTGGTGGCTCTCTGGTGACTCTCTGGTGACTCTCTGGTGACTCTCTGGTGGCTCTCTGACTCTCTGGTGACTCTCTGGTGGCTCTCTGGTGGCTCTCTGGTGACTCTCTGGTGACTCTCTGGTGACTCTGGTGACTCTGGTGGCTCTCTGGTGACTCTCTGGTGGCTCTCTGACTCTCTGGTGACTCTCTGGTGGCTCTCTGGTGACTCTCTGGTGACTCTGGTGACTCTGGTGGCTCTCTGGTGACTCTCTGGTGACTCTCTGGTGACTCTGGTGACTCTCTGGTGACTCTCTGGTGACTCTCTGGTGACTCTCTGGTGGCTCCCTGGTGACTCTCTGGTGACTGTCTGGTGACTCTCTGGTGGCTCCCTGGTGACTCTCTGGTGACTCTCTGGTGACTCTCTGGTGACTCTGGTGACTCTCTGGTGACTGTCTGGTGACTCTCTGGTGGCTCCCTGGTGACTCTCTGGTGACTCTCTGGTGACTCTCTGGTGACTCTGGTGACTCTCTGGTGACTCTCTGGTGACTCTCTTTTGACTATCTGGTGACCTTGGTGTAGGTCCGTTATAAGACACTAGATGGGAATTGCTCCACTTAGAGAAATATATTTGTATTTATTTATTTAACCTGTATTGATCTATCAGTTCAATAGGATTGTTCCACACCCTAATATGTTTTTCCAAAGGCAGATTTGACAGACTCAAGCTAAAAATGTGTCATTCAGAGCCAAGGGAACATTCAGAATAGTGATCTCGGGACATACTCATGATCTGGAATGAACATCTCTTTGCGGATCAATAAAGTGTAATTGATTACTGTTTGTCCATCTGTGTCTGTCTCAGGAAGGACCGTAAGATGGCTCTGATCCAGTTGGGTTCAGTGGAGGAGGCCATCCAGGCCCTGATCGACCTCCACAACCACGACCTGGGAGAGAACCATCACCTCCGCGTGTCCTTCTCCAAGAGCACCATCTGAACCGCCTCACCCAGATCCCCCAGCCCCCCCACACCCAGGGCCTCGCTCCTGGGCTGGGCTAACCCCATGCCCCCCCACCCACCCCCAGGGCCTCGCTCATGGGCTGGGATAACCCCATGCCCCCCACCCACCCCTAGCCCCTGTTGGGAGTGACGGACAGAAACACCCACTTTTACTTAAAACAAACAACAGACAATGAACTAGTTTAGATGATATTGTTGTGTAATAGACTACTGTAACACAAGGCCTTCAGACAGAGACTGATATAGAGACAGAGCTGAAGTAGGCTGGAAGGAGAGCTGGTTGATTGATTCAGGGCAGAGAGAACAACGGTGATGTGGGCTGACATGGTGCATCAGTGCATCCTTTACCTGGCATTCGAGGACCCTAATCCAGGGAGAGACTAGACCCTAATCCAGGGAGAGACTAGACCCTAACCCAGGGAGAGACTAGACCCTAATCCAGGGAGAGACTAGACCCTAACCCAGGGAGAGACTAGACCCTAATCCAGGGAGAGACTAGACCCTAATCCAGGGAGAGACTAGACCCTAGCCCAGGGAGAGACTAGACCCTAACCCAGGGAGAGACTAGACCCTAACCCAGGGAGAGACTAGACCCTAATCCAGGGAGAGACTAGACCCTAATCCAGGGAGAGACTAGACCCTAACCCAGGGAGAGACTAGACCCTAATCCAGGGAGAGACTAGACCCTAACCCAGGGAGAGACTAGACCCTAACCCAGGGAGAGACTAGACCCTAATCCAGGGAGAGACTAGACCCTAGCCCAGGGAGAGACTAGACCCTAACCCAGGGAGAGACTAGACCCTAACCCAGGGAGAGACTAGACCCTAGCCCAGGGAGAGACTAGACCCTAACCCAGGGAGAGACTAGACCCTAATCCAGGGAGAGACTAGACCCTAACCCAGGGAGAGACTAGACCCAAGCCCAGGGAGAGACTAGACCCTAACCCAGAGAGAGGCTAGACCCTAATCTAGGGAGAGACTAGACCCTAACCCAGGGAGAGACTAGACCCTAATCCAGGGAGAGACTAGACCCTAACCCAGGGAGAGACTAGACCCTAACCCAGGGAGAGACTAGACCCTAACCCAGGGAGAGACTAGACCCTAGCCCAGGGAGAGACCCTAGCCCAGGGAGAGACTAGACCCTAGCCCAGGGAGAGACCCTAGCCCAGGGAGAGACTAGACCCTAGCCCAGGGAGAGACTAGACCCTAATCTAGGGAGAGACTAGACCCTAGCCCAGGGAGAGACTAGACCCTAGCCCAGGGAGAGACCCTAGCCCAGGGAGAGACTAGACCCTAGCCCAGGGAGAGACTAGACCCTAACCCAGGGAGATACTAGACCCTAGCCCAGGGAGAGACTAGACCCTAACCCAGGGAGATACTAGACCCTAGCCCAGGGAGAAACTAGACCCTAACCCAGGGAGATACTAGACCCTAATCCAGGGAGAGAGATACTCAACACTCTTTGGAGGCTTCTGCCCAGTCTGTCACCCCGTCACCCACCCAGCCACTGACCCACCTACAGTCCCGGAGTGAGACTCCTCCAGCTGTACTGCATTGTTACAACTGAAGCCCCTTCTCCGTAACCAACAGCACACCAAGCGTTATGTGGTGGTGTTCCGTGGACGTTGTGTACCGTTAGACTGGCTTCTTTTCAGTGGGATGATTTACCTGATGAGTCTGAGACGCTGTTCCATTAACAGGTATCGTCACGGATACGGAGAAAGGGCGGTTGGCTGATGAAGCTGGGTGCCAGTAGTGGCGACCCTCCTCCTGACCAATGAACTGCCTCCCTTTTAAGTAGCGTTGGAATGTTGAGCGAGGGGGACCAATGATCAGGCCCCCTCCTCTGTGACACAATGGTGACATCATCACGGTGCGACACTGAGTCTCAGAGCAGCTCAGCTAAACATGACCACCACACCACTCAGATCACCATGACAACTACACACCTGTTTTGTTTTGTTTTACAGTGTATCAGTGGTTTTCATTGAAATGTAAACAGAAAGAAAACCGTTCAAAGCAAAATGGGCAAATCTTCTTGCACCTTCATTTCTCTGTTTACTGTGCAGAGTCCTTGGACCAGACCAGACCAGGAAGTACAATAGACTACAGTACAGTAGACTGCAGTAGAGTCCAGTATACTACAGTAGAGTACGATAGACTACAGTACAGTAGACTGCAGTAGACGACAGTACAGTAGACTACAGTAGACTACAGTAAACTACAGTAGACTACAGTAAACTACATTAGACTACAGTAGACTACAGTAAACTACATTAGACTACAGTAGACTACATTAGACTACAGTAGACTACAGTAAACTACAGTAGACTACAGTAGACTACAGTAAACTACAGTAGACTACAGTAAACTACATTAGACTACAGTAGACTACAGTAAACTACATTAGACTACAGTAGACTACAGTAGACTACAGTAGACTACAGTAAACTACAGTAGACTACAGTAAACTACATTAGACTACAGTAGACTACAGTAAACTACAGTAGACTACAGTAGACTACAGTAAACTACAGTAGACTACAGTAAACTACAGTAAACTACAGTAGACTACAGTAAACTACAGTAGACTACAGTAAACTACAGTAAACTACAGTAGACTACAGTAAACTACAGTAAACTACAGTAAACTACAGTAATGACCTGTGAATAATAGGAAAAGTAATGGTGAACTTAATTGCTTTTATTTGGCCCTGTAGCTGAGGTCTATCTACCTGTAGCTGAGGTCAATCTACCTGTAGCTGAGGTCTATCTACCTGTAGATGAGGTCTATCTACCTGTAGCTGAGGTCAATCTACCTGTAGATGAGGTCTATCTACCTGTAGCTGAGGTCAATCTACCTGTAGATGAGGTCAATCTACCTGTAGATGAGGTCTATCTACCTGTAGCTGAGGTCAATCTACCTGTAGATGAGGTCTATCTACCTGTAGATGAGGTGTGTCTACCTGTAGCTGAGGTCTATCTACTTGTAGCTGAGGTCTATCTACCTGTAGCTGAGGTCAATCTACCTGTAGCTGAGGTCTATCTACTTGTAGATGAGGTGTGTCTACCTGTAGCTGAGGTCTATCTACCTGTAGCTGAGGTCTATCTACTTGTAGCTGAGGTCTATCTACCTGTAGCTGAGGTCAATCTACCTGTAGATGAGGTCTATCTACCTGTAGCTGAGGTCAATCTACCTGTAGCTGAGGTCAATCTACCTGTAGATGAGGTCTATCTACCTGTAGATGAGGTGTGTCTACCTGTAGCTGAGGTCTATCTACTTGTAGATGAGGTGTGTCTACCTGTAGCTGAGGTCAATCTACCTGTAGCTGAGGTCAATCTACCTGTAGCTGAGGTCTATCTACTTGTAGATGAGGTGTGTCTACCTGTAGCTGAGGTCTATCTACCTGTAGATGAGGTGTATCTACCTGTAGCTGAGGTCTATCTACCTGTAGCTGAGGTCTATCTACCTTTAGCTGATGTCAATCTACCTGTAGCTGAGGTCTATCTACCTGTAGCTGAGGTCAATCTACCTGTAGCTGAGGTCTATCTACTTGTAGATGAGGTGTGTCTACCTGTAGCTGAGGTCTATCTACCTTTAGCTGAGGTCTATCTACCTTTAGCTGATGTCAATCTACCTGTAGCTGAGGTCTATCTACCTGTAGCTGAGGTCAATCTACCTGTAGCTGAGGTCTATCTACCTTTAGCTGATGTCAATCTACCTGTAGCTGAGGTCTATCTACCTGTAGCTGAGGTCAATCTACCTGTAGCTGAGGTCTATCTACTTGTAGATGAGGTGTGTCTACCTGTAGCTGAGGTCTATCTACCTGTAGCTGTGGTCTATCTACCTGTAGCTGAGGTCAATCTACCTGTAGCTGAGGTCTATCTACTTGTAGATGAGGTGTGTCTACCTGTAGCTGAGGTCTATCTACCTTTAGCTGAGGTCTATCTACTTGTAGATGAGGTGTGTCTACCTGTAGCTGAGGTCTATCTACCTGTAGATGAGGTGTATCTACCTGTAGCTGAGGTCTATCTACCTGTAGCTGAGGTCTATCTACCTGTAGATGAGGTGTGTCTACCTGTAGCTGAGGTCTATCTACCTTTAGCTGAGGTCTATCTACTTGTAGATGAGGTGTATCTACCTGTAGCTGAGGTCAATCTACCTGTAGATGAGGTCAATCTACCTGAAGATGAGGTGTGTCTACCTGTAGCTGAGGTCTATCTACCTGTAGATGAGGTCAATCTACCTGTAGATGAGGTCAATCTACCTGAAGATGAGGTGTGTCTACCTGTAGCTGAGGTCTATCTACCTGTAGCTGAGGTCAATCTACCTGTAGATGAGGTGTATCTACCTGAAGATGAGGTGTGTCTACCTGTAGCTGAGGTCTATCTACCTGTAGCTGAGGTCTATCTACCTGTAGCTGAGGTCTATCTACCTGTAGCTGAGGTCTATCTACCTTTAGCTGAGGTCTATCTACCTGTAGCTGAGGTCTATCTACCTGTAGCTGAGGTCTATCTACCTGTAGCTGAGGTCTATCTACCTGTAGCTGAGGTCAATCTACCTGAAGATGAGGTGTGTCTACCTGTAGCTGAGGTCTATCCAGGTCAGATCACACTGAACCAGGCTAACTGGACCACACCAGACTGCACATCTCTGCTGGAGGAAAGCCTCTCTGCTGGAGGAAAGCCTCTCTGCTGAGAGTGGTGGACATATGAATGTGAATACTGGAGGCATCATTAAAAAACGCCACCCTATTCCCTATATAGTACACTACTTTAGACCAGAGCCCTATGGAACCCTATTCCCTATATAGTGCACTACTTTAGACCAGAGCCCTATGGAACCCTATTCCCTATATAGTGCACTACTTTAGACCAGAGCCCTATGGAACCCTATTCCCTATATAGTGCACTACTTTAGACCAGAGCCATATTCCCTAAGGGCCCTGGTCAAATGTCGGCCACTATAAACGAATAGGTTGGCATTTAGGACGCAGGCCCTGTCTGTCTGTCTGTCTGTCTGCCTGGCTCCCATAATGATGATCTGTCTGTCTGTCTGTCTGTCTGTCTGCCTGCCTGGCTCCCATAATGATGATCTGTCTGTCTGTCTCTCTGTCTGTCTGTCTGTCTGGCTCCCATAATGATGATCTGTCTGTCTGTCTCTCTGTCTGTCTGTCTGCCTGGCTCCCATAATGATGATCTGTCTGTCTGTCTCTCTGTCTGTCTGTCTGCCTGGCTCCCATAATGATGATCTGTCTGTCTGTCTCTCTGTCTGTCTGTCTGCCTGGCTCCCATAATGATGATCTGTCTGTCTGTCTCTCTGTCTGTCTGTCTGCCTGGCTCCCATAATGATGATCTGTCTGTCTGGGTTGTCTGTCTGTCTGCCTGTCAGGCTCCTGTAATGATGGGTTGTCTGTCTGCCTGTCTGTCTGCCTGTCAGGCTCCTGTAATGATGGGTTGTCTGTCTGTCTGCCTGTCAGGCTCCTGTAATGATGGGCTGTCTGTCTGTCTGTCAGGCTCCTGTAATGATGGGCTGTCTGTCTGTCTGTCAGGCTCCTGTAATGATGGGCTGTCTGTCTGTCTGTCAGGCTCCTGTAATGATGGGTTGTCTGTCTGCCTGTCTGCCTGTCAGGCTCCTGTAATGATGGGCTGTCTGTCTGTCTGTCAGGCTCCTGTAATGATGGGCTGTCTGTCTGTCTGTCAGGCTCCTGTAATGATGGGTTGTCTGTCTGTCTGCCTGTCAGGCTCCTGTAATGATGGGCTGTCTGTCTGTCTGTCTGTCAGGCTCCTGTAATGATGGGCTGTCTGTCTGTCTGTCAGGCTCCTGTAATGATGGGCTGTCTGTCTGCCTGTCAGGCTCCTGTAATGATGGGCTGTCTGTCTGTCTGTCAGGCTCCTGTAATGATGGGTTGTCTGTCTGTCTGTCTGCCTGTCAGGCTCCTGTAATGATGGGCTGTCTGTCTGTCTGTCTGCCTGTCAGGCTCCTGTAATGATGGGTTGTCTGTCTGCCTGTCTGTCTGCCTGTCAGGCTCCTGTAATGATGGGTTGTCTGTCTGTCTGCCTGTCAGGCTCCTGTAATGATGGGCTGTCTGTCTGTCTGTCAGGCTCCTGTAATGATGGGCTGTCTGTCTGTCTGTCAGGCTCCTGTAATGATGGGCTGTCTGTCTGTCTGTCAGGCTCCTGTAATGATGGGTTGTCTGTCTGCCTGTCTGCCTGTCAGGCTCCTGTAATGATGGGCTGTCTGTCTGTCTGTCAGGCTCCTGTAATGATGGGCTGTCTGTCTGTCTGTCAGGCTCCTGTAATGATGGGTTGTCTGTCTGTCTGCCTGTCAGGCTCCTGTAATGATGGGCTGTCTGTCTGTCTGTCTGTCAGGCTCCTGTAATGATGGGCTGTCTGTCTGTCTGTCAGGCTCCTGTAATGATGGGCTGTCTGTCTGCCTGTCAGGCTCCTGTAATGATGGGCTGTCTGTCTGTCTGTCAGGCTCCTGTAATGATGGGTTGTCTGTCTGTCTGTCAGGCTCCTGTAATGATGGGCTGTCTGTCTGCCTGTCAGGCTCCTGTAATGATGGGCTGTCTGTCTGTCTGTCTGCCTGTCAGGCTCCTGTAATGATGGGTTGTCTGTCTGTCTGTCAGGCTCCTGTAATGATGGGCTGTCTGTCTGCCTGTCAGGCTCCTGTAATGATGGGTTGTCTGTCTGCCTGTCAGGCTCCTGTAATGATGGGCTGTCTGTCTGTCTGTCAGGCTCCTGTAATGATGGGCTGTCTGTCTGTCTGTCAGGCTCCTGTAATGATGGGTTGTCTGTCTGTCTGTCTGCCTGTCAGGCTCCTGTAATGATGGGCTGTCTGTCTGTCTGTCAGGCTCCTGTAATGATGGGCTGTCTGTCTGCCTGTCAGGCTCCTGTAATGATGGGCTGTCTGTCTGTCTGTCTGCCTGTCAGGCTCCTGTAATGATGGGTTGTCTGTCTGTCTGTCAGGCTCCTGTAATGATGGGCTGTCTGTCTGCCTGTCAGGCTCCTGTAATGATGGGTTGTCTGTCTGCCTGTCAGGCTCCTGTAATGATGGGCTGTCTGTCTGTCTGTCAGGCTCCTGTAATGATGGGTTGTCTGTCTGTCTGTCTGCCTGTCAGGCTCCTGTAATGATGGGCTGTCTGTCTGTCTGTCAGGCTCCTGTAATGATGGGCTGTCTGTCTGCCTGTCAGGCTCCTGTAATGATGGGCTGTCTGTCTGTCTGTCTGTCAGGCTCCTGTAATGATGGGTTGTCTGTCTGTCTGTCTGCCTGTCAGGCTCCTGTAATGATGGGCTGTCTGTCTGCCTGTCAGGCTCCTGTAATGATGGGCTGTCGATAATGGGAATAACAGTTGACATGCCTGTTAGCCCTGATCTGACCTCTTTAACTAAATTCAAACGCTTTCTGCTTTTGGCAACAGAAGAGGAGAGCTTAGTTTTGGTGTCCTCTTGGCTCTTCTGGGTTAGATCACTCTGCTCTGTCCCTCTGCCCTGTCCTCTGTCCTGCTCTCCTCCTGTCCTCTCCTCCTGTCCTCCTGTTCTTGATACTGTCCTCTGCCCTGTTCTCTCCTCCTGTCCTCTCCTCCTGTCCTTGATACTGTCCTCTGCCCTGTTCTCTCCTCCTGTTCTCTCCTCCTGTCCTTAATACTGTCCCTCTGCCCTGTTCTCTCCTCCTGTTCTCTCCTCCTGTCCTGTTCTCTCCTCCTGTCCTCTCCTCCTGTCCTTGATACTGTCCCTTTGCCCGGTTCTCTCCTCCTGTCCTTGATACTGTCCCTCTGCCCTGTCCTCTCCTCCTGTCCTCTCCTCCTGTCCTTGATACTGTCCCTCTGCCCTGTCCTCTCCTCCTGTCCTTGATACTGTCCCTCTGCCCTGTTCTCTCCTCCTGTCCTTGATACTGTCCTGTCCCCCTGTCCTCTCCTCATGTCCTGTCCTCTCCTCCTGTCCTCTCATCCTGAGCAGAGTTAAATGTCTCTCCTCTCTTTGCGCTTTGTAGTTTTACAGATCAGCCATGTATCCATCTTGGATCAAACCAAAAAAAGAGAGATAATAAAGCAAATCTTTTATGTTATTTACACCTGGCATGAGATGACACTGAGTTGTGCTTCCCTTGGAAGTACTGTGTCCTCAGAGAACAGGAGAGGGACCCGGTGTGAAATATTTCATAGAACTAGAATGAGAAATAGAAACAATTCCTTATAACTATGGGTTCTGTGGATTTCAGGTCCAGGCCAGGTGCTGTCTGTCTGTCTGTCGGTCTGTCTGGTGCTGCCGTGGTGTAGCCTTAACATTCCAAGGAGGGTCATGTGACCTCCCGAGTAGCATTATGGGTAATTATTAGCACTGTGTCTGTGTCATCCAACCTCAGCCGAAGTTATGTCTCGTAATCTCCAGGGGAAAAGTAAAACAAAACAAACATGATTTAGTTGAAGTTTATTACAACGCAAGGCAAGAGATGGCGTTACTTAACAGTTACTGTACCTTAAGCAAAACAACTGCAAACCCTTCCAAAAAAAAAAGAAAAAGATTTTGAAGTTTACAGTCTCAACAGAAACCAACTATTCAGGTCTCTATATATCTTAAAGGCTTTTTTTTGGAAGAAGAAAAAAAAAACGTGACTTATTTTTGGTAATTTGTTATTTTTTATGAAAGAGAAAACAAATCTGAAACTGGGTTTTTGTACCACTATAATCATACAAGAAATCATGAGAGAGCTAAACATCATATTCACTCTGTGTCCACTTCAGCTGTTATTACGTGCCTTCTAATCTAATGTTTTAGACAGCGTCTGAAATGGCTCCCTATCCCCTATGTGGTGAACCCTTACTACTTTACAGTAGTGCACTATTAGAGAATAGGGTGCAATTTCAGACACAGACAATATCTTATGTACTATCTAGTGGGATTGGTGAGAGGGTTGATTTAATTCACTTGTTTTTTTTTCATGTTGAGAAATGTAGACGTGTTTCTTCATGTGGGGGGGGGGGTCCACTGTATTATATGGTTTCTGATGTGGAAGTTAATGCTTGGTTCTTTGATTGCACTTCTTAAGAGAAAAATGAGCAGGACACTGAAATAACACAGTGTGTACTGTGGGCCTCTCCATCCCTCTGTGTGTGTGTGTGTGTGTTTTGTGTGTGTGTGTTTGTGTGTAGTGTGTGTGTGTGTGTGTGTGTGTGTGTGTGTGTGTGTGTGTAGTGTAGTGTAGTGTAGTGTGTGTGTGTTTTGTGTGTGTGTGTGTTTTGTGTGTGTGTGTAGTGTGTGTGTGTGTGTGTGTGTGTAGTGTGTGTTTGTGTGTTTTGTGTGTTTGTGTGTAGTGTGTAGTGTGTGTGTGTGTGTAGTGTGTGTGTGTGTGTAGAATGTTTGACTCCGTATTCATTCTTCGTCACTTATTTGTGACTTAACAGGACTGATGATCTGCTGTTACTGGCGTTACATCCCCATCTTCTAGACCGTTCTACAGCACCATCAGAACGAATGCCTTTTGATGCAGAATGTAGCTCAGGTCAAAAACATGTTAAACAATCAAGTCAATACTGACTGAGTTCTGTTTAGCAAATCTGATGAGGTCAAAAAATGTTTTTTATTTTTAACCGGTTACTTTGCCAGCAAAAAATATTATAATCAGATTACTTCTTGGATTACTTTGACATTCAGAAAGAATGTTTGGGGGGGGGGGGGACAAAATGCATTATGATCCATGTTCCCTACATCTTTTTGGGGGTGGCACGAAGCAAATTTCACATCTGCTGAGCACAAATTTGTTGTATTCGTTGACAGTCTCCAGTCGTGGGGTTTAAAACGTTTAAAATCTCACAGTCTCAACTTTGCGGTAGCTTTCCTTTATGTTGCTACGTTACTGCAGACACGGTAATCTGAGCCATCCGATTGGCCAGCGGTAGGCCTATAGTACACTTGATTTCCTCTCTGGGTCCACCGGGAAGGAAGAGTTTGAACCTGCAGACACATGAAATGGTTCAAAATGGCAGCCGTGTATCTACCCGGCGGTGCAGGACAGCTGAATCAGATGCACCTACCGTCAACAGCCTGAGATGAACGAACAACAAAATAGGAACACAAAGCTTTATCGTTGCGTTTTTACACAAATGTTTGCCGATCGACACCAATCAGAGACCACTATGATGACACACCAAATGATGACCACCAATCAGAGACCACTATGATGACACACAAAATGATGACCACCAATCAGAGACCACTATGATGACACCAAATGATGACCACCAATCAGAGACCACTATGATGACACACCAAATGATGACCACCAATCAGAGACCACTATGATGACACACCAAATGATGACCACCTATCAGAGACCACTATGATGACACCCCAAATGACGACCACCAATCAGAGACACTATGATGACACACCAAATGATGACCACCAATCAGAGACCACTATGATGACACACCAAATGATGACCACCAATCAGAGACCACTATGATGACACACCAAATGACGACCACCAATCAGAGACCAACCACTATGATGACACACCAAATGAGTTTAATGGATCCTTTCTGTCTTCTTCTAATTCCTCTTCTGGGGAAAGTAATCCAAACGTAACCGGAAGTAATCGGATTACTTTATCCGAGTTGGAGTAATCCAAAAAGTAACTTCTCTGATTACAATTTTGGACAGGTAACTAGTAACTGTAACAGATCACATTTCTAAAGTAACCTACCCAAACTCTTGTGTATATATGTTATTCCTCTGATGTTAAGGCCCACAACACCCACTTAGTTCATTTCAGGTTTTCCTTCATTTTGCTATTTTTGAGTGAAGCTGTAAGAGAACCTCCCATCTGTGTGTTTTTGAGTTGTAATCTTTATTTGACTTGTTTCTCATATTATTCATGTTGGGGTATTTTGGTTGCCTAGTTTTTGATCCGTACTGATATCTGTAGTGCATTTTTTTTCTCTCTTTAAAAGGTGAACTGGTTGTCTGTCACTCTGCTTTTCATAACAACAGGTGTTTGAGTCTACAGAAAGCCCTGAGAATGTGTGTCTGAAATAACACCCTATTCCCTATATAATGCATTACTTTTTTTTTTTACGGAGCCACAGGAGTCCCCCCTGGCACTGACCTCGACCCCAAGTTTTTTGGGTGCATCAAAAGTAGTGCCCGGTATAGGGAATAGGGCCCAATAATGCTGTGGTATCTGAGGGCTGGTTCAGACCGTGAATCTCGTATAAACCACCACACTGGTCATTGATGCTGCGCTTCATGTAACACCCTGCACCAGAGCTAGTCTCCACTGAGCTGCCTTGGTCGTGGTCTTCATCATACTCCTATTTCTGTGGATCGACTCTCTCACGTCTAAAAGCTGTCGTTTGAAACATTTTCATTTGTGAACAGGAAATAACGGGCTGACTGTAAAACCTTCTGTATCATCATGAAAGCTGGTAATTCTAGAATGTCTGAATGTTCTAGGTCTCTGAATGTTCTAGAATGTCTGAATGTTCTAGGTCTCTGAAGGTTCTAGAATGTCTGAATGTTCTAGGTCTCTGAAGGTTCTAGAATGTCTGAATGTTCTAGGTCTCTGAAGGTTCTAGAATGTCTGAATGTTCTAGGTCTCTGAAGGTTCTAGAATGTCTGAATGTTCTAGGTCTCCCAAATGGCACCCTATTCCCTACATAGTGCACTACTTTTGACCAGAGCCTATGGTCCCTGTATAGGGAATAGGATTCCATTTGGGACGCTGCCACAGTCATGCCTTAACTCAGGCAGCATAGTTCAGCCACGATGACAGACTTTTCTTTTCAATTGTGATTAACATTTTACTTTTACATTATCAAATGTTTTTTATACTGAAGAGTCACAAACAACAGAAACAAACAGGACCAAAGTTGATGTGCCTTTCATTGATCTGTTATTCATTTCCTGGTTCCCTCATCCATCACTATTGTTTAAATTAAAGACCGTCGTCCCCTGGTTCCCTCATCCATCACTATTGTTTAAATTAAAGACCGTCGTCCCCTGGTTCCCTCATCCATCACTATTGTTTAAATTAAAGACCGTCGTCCCCTGGTTCCCTCATCCATCACTATTGTTTAAATTAAAGACCGTCGTCCCCTGGTTCCCTCATCCATCACTATTGTTTAAATTAAAGAGCGACCCTGGTTCCCTCATCCATCACTATTGTTTAAATTAAAGACCGTCCCCTGGTTCCCTCATCCATAACTATTGTTTAAATTAAAGACCGCCATTGCTGAAGATGAGGTCACTGGCTCTCTCAAAACAGGGGTAAAGTTATAGATATACATTTCAGTCAAAATATAATTTACAACATTTTGACAGGAATCCATATTAAGGGAGCCCATTCCTAGCCTGGTTAACCCAGACTGAAACAGTGAAAGGTAATGAAACATAATGAAATCAGGTTGGATTCCAGGCTAGCCCATTGACTCCCACAGACTCACGTAATAAAACGCAAAAAACAACTAAAGAAATGTACCTTTAGCTTTACATTGAGTTGTACAAGAAGACAACACACAAACTGAAACCAAAGGAGCGGAATCCTCTTATTACCACAACCAATCATAGTGTAGCGACCCTCACTGGATCGGGGTTCGAGTCCTGGCCGGGGATACCCCCCAGCCCCCACCTCGCTGAGTTTACTACAATAGTGTTACTGTAATAGTGACTTTTCCTGGCAATATCACTGAATTATATGGGAGACAAATGATTGGAGAAGTTAAATAGATGTCCAGTTTCATGATTACTAAAGGGAGAGATTTTACATTTTAAAGAGCCATGTAGTTGCACAGAGCTCAGTCAGAGGGCTGCATCCAAAACGGCACCCTTATCTCTATGTAGTGCACTACTTTTTTTGACCTGAGCCCTATGGGCCCTGAACGTAAGTTGTGCACTATATAGAGGATATGGTGTCATTTGGGACACAGGAAAGTGCCTCATCTGATCTGATTGAATTGTTTTTCTTGTCTCTTTAAGGCACGTCTTGATAATATACCTTATTTATAGTTAATATTCAATGTTTCACGACCAAAATAGACAACAAGAAAGTCTGTATTTAAAAATGTTCCCTTTTCAAACTTGGCCAAAATGGTTCATGGGAACAAGAAAGCTACAAACAACAACAATAACGAGAGACAAAGTCCCAGTGCACTCAAAAACGTGATTTACATGTGTTTTATATTTCCACGCTATGAGGTTGGAATAATACTGTGAAATTGTTAAAATGATGAGCATGCCCCTTTAGTGTAAGAGCTGTTTGAAAAGACGACCTGAAATTTCAGTCCGTTTTGGTGGGATGGAGTTTTAGCCTGCCTTGTGACATCACCAGTTAATAGACCAATAAGAAAGAGTTCCAAACCTCTCTGCCAATAACAGCTAGTTGTCAGTTTTCCCCTCCCCACTCAGACCACTCCCAGACAGTCCTATCTAAATTCTTACTTGAGATATTGCTCTTTGCTAAGAAGCTATTTTTGTTTCTTTTTGATAAATATGAATCACAGTTAGGTTCTTAATTTTTACCCGGAAAGTATTTGATACTGAGATTTAAACATTTAAAAAACAGCTGCATTGGACCCTCAATTGTTTGTTGTTTTTTTAAAATATATATTTAAAGATGGACACAACATGAAAAAAGCAACTTGTGTATTTTGATATAATACCAGGTCTGCTTTGTAAAGCAGTGTGTGTGACGCCGTGGGGATGGAAGGTGGGGTGAGAAACAACAGGTTTCCTTATGAGTTGATGTCATTTAAATGCAAATAGAAAATGAAACTATTAAAGAAACATATTTTAAAATGTTTGTGGTGCATATGGTTGAATGAAGTTTCTGTATTTCATATAGAAACATTTTCTTTTACATTTTTCGATTGATTACTATGATTATTATAGATATTATTATAATGATTCTCATTATTACTATTGCATCAGAATCTCTTATTTTTTTTCCTAAAGCAACTTTAATTGTAGCATGCCTTGAATAAATGTCACGACCTCTGTACTTTCCTCAGTCCTCCTGTGTTCTCTTGTCTCCACATTGACATTCAAACCAGTCTTCAGGGAAGAATCTCCAATTGCGTTTTCTTGACTCCTCGCGTCCTCTCTCCTCGCTTCCTTCTCAAAAACCCATTGGATGAGAAGGTCAGAGGAGAGGGACCTCTGACCTCATCTAATGGGGTTTGAGAAGGTGAGGAGAGAGGACGCGAGGAGTCAAGCAAATTGAGATTCTTCCTCAGTGTTCCTTCCTTTCCTGTCTAACTTCTCTCAACCACTGCAATGTGCCCCACTATCCCTTTTAACCAATCACACTGCTCGTCACACCAACGCTCCAGCTGCCTCTCTGTTCTCTTCCTTCAACATCTTCCTCTGAAGGCAGCACCCCATACCTTGACTTGACTTAAACCCTTTTACTCTGAGGGCCGATTTCTCAGTCCCTACAAGATTAAACCAAGTCCTGATGGGTTACAAGTCAACACAACCAATGACCCCTAACCTCACACACCATAGGATAGACAGGCAGGCAGACAGACCCTGACCTGGTAGCAAGGTCAAACTCCCAAGGTTATATAGTACCATGCTGTATGGGCTAGATATATAGACCACAACACTGTATGGGGCTAGATAGATAGACCACAACACTGTATGGGCTTGATAGATAGACCACAACACTGTATGGGCTAGATAGATAGACCACAACACTGTATGGGCTAGATAGATAGACCACAACACTGTATGGGCTAGATAGATAGACCACAACACTGTATGGGCTAGATAGATAGACCACAACACTGTATGGGCTAGATAGATATGGGCTAGATAGATAGACCACAACACTGTATGGGCTAGATAGATAGACCACAACACTGTATGGGCTAGATAGACCACAACACTGTATGGGCTAGATAGATAGACCACAACACTGTATGGGCTAGATAGATAGACCACAACACTGTATGGGCTAGATAGATAGACCACAACACTGTATGGGCTAGATAGATAGACCACAACACTGTATGGGCTAGATAGATAGACCACAACACTGTATGGGCTAGATAGATAGACCACAACACTGTATGGGCTAGATAGATAGACCACAACACTGTATGAGATAGATAGATAGATAGATAGATAGATAGATAGATAGATAGATAGATAGATAGATAGATAGATAGATAGATAGATAGATAGATAGATAGATAGATAGATAACAACACAACACAGTCTGGGATAGATAGATAGACCACAACACTGTCTGGGATAGATATATAGATAGATAGATAGATAGATAGATAGATAGATAGATATGATGAAAGTATTCGGCCCCCTTGAACTTTGCAACCTTTTGCCACATTTCAGGCTTCAAACATAAAGATATAAAACTGTATTTTTTTGTGAAGAATCAACAACAAGTGGGACACAATCATGAAGTGGAACGACATTTATTGGACATTTCAAACTTTTTAATAAATCAAAAACTGAAAAATTGGGCGTGCAAAATTATTCAGCCCCTTTACTTATAAATGGCATTCCACTTCATGATTGTGTCCCACTTGTTGTTGATTCTTCACAAAAAAATAGTTTTATATCTTTATGTTTGAAGCCTGAAATGTGGAAAAAGGTCGCAAAGTTCAAGGGGGCCGAATACTTTCGCAAGGCACTGTACACTATATTAATGGAGGTGTGTCTACAGATACACTGTATTAATGGAGGTGTGGAGGAGGTGTGTCTACAGATACACTGTATTAATGGAGGTGTGTCTACAGATACACTGTATTAATGGAGGTGTGGAGGAGGTGTGTCTACAGATACACTGTAATAATGGAGGTGTGTCTACAGATACACTGTATTAATGGAGGTGTGGAGGAGGTGTGTCTACAGATACACTGTATTAATGGAGGTGTGTCTACAGATACACTGTATTAATGGAGGTGTGGAGGAGGTGTGTCTACAGATACACTGTATTAATGGAGGTGTGTCTACAGATACACTGTATTAATGGAGGTGTGGAGGAGGTGTGTACACTGTATTAATGGAGGTGTGTCTACAGATACACTGTATTAATGGAGGTGTGGAGGAGGTGTGTCTACTGATACACTGTATTAATGGAGGTGTGGAGGAGGTGTGTCTACAGATACACTGTATTAATGGAGGTGTGTCTACAGATACACTGTATTAATGGAGGTGTGGAGGAGGTGTGTCTACAGATACACTGTATTAATGGAGGTGTGGAGGAGGTGTGTCTACAGATACACTGTATTAATGGAGGTGTGTCTACAGATACACTGTATTAATGGAGGTGTGGAGGAGGTGTGTCTACAGATACACTGTATTAATGGAGGTGTGTCTACAGATACACTGTATTAATGGAGGTGTGGAGGAGGTGTGTCTACAGATACACTGTATTAATGGAGGTGTGTGTCTACAGATACACTGTATTAATGGAGGTGTGGAGGAGGTGTGTCTACAGATACACTGTATTAATGGAGGTGTGGAGGAGGTGTGTCTACAGATACACTGTATTAATGGAGGTGTGTCTACAGATACACTGTATTAATGGAGGTGTGGAGGAGGTGTGTCTACAGATACACTGTATTAATGGAGGTGTGGAGGAGGTGTGTCTACAGATACACTGTATTAATGGAGGTGTGGAGGAGGTGTGTCTACAGATACACTGTATTAATGGAGGTGTGTCTACTGATACACTGTATTATGGAGGTGGAGGAGGTGTGTCTACAGATACACTGTATTAATGGAGGTGTGGAGGAGGTGTGTCTACAGATACACTGTATTAATGGAGGTGTGTCTACAGATACACTGTATTAATGGAGGTGTGGAGGAGGTGTGTCTACAGATACACTGTATTAATGGAGGTGTGTCTACAGATACACTGTATTAATGGAGGTGTGGAGGAGGTGTGTCTACAGATACACTGTAATAATGGAGGTGTGTCTACAGATACACTGTATTAATGGAGGTGTGGAGGAGGTGTGTCTACAGATACACTGTATTAATGGAGGTGTGTCTACAGATACACTGTATTAATGGAGGTGTGGAGGAGGTGTGTCTACAGATACACTGTATTAATGGAGGTGTGTCTACAGATACACTGTATTAATGGAGGTGTGGAGGAGGTGTGTCTACAGATACACTGTATTAATGGAGGTGTGTCTACAGATACACTGTATTAATGGAGGTGTGGAGGAGGTGTGTCTACAGATACACTGTATTAATGGAGATGTGGAGGAGGTGTGTCTACAGATACACTGTATTAATGGAGGTGTGGAGGAGGTGTGTCTACAGATACACTGTATTAATTAGATACACTGGGAGGTGTGTCTACAGATACACTGTATTAATGGAGGTGTGGAGGAGGTGTGTCTATAGATACACTGTATTAATGGAGGTGTGTCTACAGATACACTGTATTAATGGAGGTGTGTCTACAGATACACTGTATTAATGGAGGTGTGGAGGAGGTGTGTCTACAGATACACTGTATTAATGGAGGTGTGTCTACAGATACACTGTATTAATGGAGGTGTGTCTACAGATACACTGTATTAATGGAGGTGTGGAGGAGGTGTGTCTATAGATACACTGTATTAATGGAGGTGTGGAGGAGGTGTGTCTACAGATACACTGTATTAATGGAGGTGTGGAGGAGGTGTGTCTACAGATACACTGTATTAATGGAGGTGTGTCTACAGATACACTGTATTAATGGAGGTGTGGAGGAGGTGTGTCTACAGATACACTGTATTAATGGAGGTGTGGAGGAGGTGTGTCTACAGATACACTGTATTAATGGAGGTGTGTCTACAGATACACTGTATTAATGGAGGTGTGGAGGAGGTGTGTCTACAGATACACTGTATTAATGGAGGTGTGGAGGAGGTGTCTACAGATACACTGTATTAATGGAGGTGTGTCTACAGATACACTGTATTAATGGAGGTGTGGAGGAGGTGTGTCTACAGATACACTGTATTAATGGAGGTGTGTCTACAGATACACTGTATTAATGGAGGTGTGGAGGAGGTCTACAGATACACTGTATTAATGGAGGTGTGTCTACAGATACACTGTATTAATGGAGGTGTGGAGGAGGTGTGTCTACAGATACACTGTATTAATGGAGGTGGAGGAGGTGTGTCTACAGATACACTGTATTAATGGAGGTGTGTCTACAGATACACTGTATTAATGGAGGTGTGGAGGAGGTGTGTCTACAGATACACTGTATTAATGGAGGTGTGTCTACAGATACACTGTATTAATGGAGGTGTGGAGGAGGTGTGTCTACAGATACACTGTATTAATGGAGGTGTGTCTACAGATACACTGTATTAATGGAGGTGTGGAGGAGGTGTGTCTACAGATACACTGTATTAATGGAGGTGTGGAGGAGGTGTGTCTACAGATACACTGTATTAATGGAGGTGTGTCTACAGATACACTGTATTAATGGAGGTGTGGAGGAGGTGTGTCTACAGATACACTGTATTAATGGAGGTGTGGAGGAGGTGTGTCTACAGATACACTGTATTAATGGAGGTGTGTCTACAGATACACTGTATTAATGGAGGTGTGGAGGAGGTGTGTCTACAGATACACTGTATTAATGGAGGTGTGGAGGAGGTGTGTCTACAGATACACTGTATTAATGGAGGTGTGGAGGAGGTGTGTCTACAGATACACTGTATTAATGGAGGTGTGTGTGTCTACAGATACACTGTATTAATGGAGGTGTGGAGGAGGTGTGTCTACAGATACACTGTATTAATGGAGGTGTGGAGGAGGTGTGTCTACAGATACACTGTATTAATGGAGGTGTGTCTACAGATACACTGTATTAATGGAGGTGTGTCTACAGATACACTGTATTAATGGAGGTGTGGAGGAGGTGTGTCTACAGATACACTGTATTAATGGAGGTGTGGAGGAGGTGTGTCTACTGATACACTGTATTAATGGAGGTGTGTCTACAGATACACTGTATTAATGGAGGTGTGTCTACAGATACACTGTATTAATGGAGGTGTGTCTACAGATACACTGTATTAATGGAGGTGTGTCTACTGATACACTGTATTAATGGAGGTGTGGAGGAGGGTGTGTCTACAGATACACTGTATTGGAGGTGTGTCTACAGATACACTGTATTAATGGAGGTGTGTATTAATGGAGGTGTGTCTACAGATACACTGTATTAATGGAGGTGTGTCTACAGATACACTGTATTAATGGAGGTGTGTCTACAGATACACTGTATTAATGGAGGTGTGGAGGAGGTGTGTCTACAGATACACTGTATTAATGGAGGTGTGTCTACAGATACACTGTAATGGAGGTGTGTATACAGATACACTGTATTAATGGAGGAGTGTGTCTACAGATACACTGTATTAATGGAGGTGTGTCTATAGATACACTGTATTAATGGAGGTGTGTGTGTCTACAGATACACTGTATTAATGGAGGTGTGGAGGAGGTGTGTCTACAGATACACTGTATTAATGGAGGTGTGTCTACAGATACACTGTATTAATGGAGGTGTCTACAGATACACTGTATTAATGGAGGTGTGGAGGAGGTGTGTCTACAGATACACTGTATTAATGGAGGTGTGGAGGAGGTGTGTCTACAGATACACTGTATTAATGGAGGTGTGGAGGAGGTCTCTACAGATATACTGTATTAATGGAGGTGTGGAGGAGGTGTGTCTACAGATACACTGTATTAATGGAGGTGTGGAGGAGGTGTGTCTACAGATACACTGTATTAATGGAGGTGTGGAGGAGGTGTGTCTACAGATACACTGTATTAATGGAGGTGTGTCTACAGATACACTGTATTAATGGAGGTGTGGAGGAGGTGTGTCTACAGATACACTGTATTAATGTGGAGGAGGTGTGTCTACAGATACACTGTATTAATGGATAGATACACTGTATTAATGGAGGTGTGGAGGGAGGTGTGTCTACAGATACACTGTATTAATGGAGGTGTGATACACTGTATTAATGGAGGTGTGTCTACAGATACACTGTATTAATGGAGGTGTGTCTACAGATACACTGTATTAATGGAGGTGTGGAGGAGGTGTGTCTACAGATACACTGTATTAATGGAGGTGTGTCTACAGATACACTGTATTAATGGAGGTGTGGAGGAGGTGTACAGATACACTGTATTAATGGAGGTGTGGAGGAGGTGTGTCTACAGATACACTGTATTAATGGAGGTGTGGAGGAGGTGTGTCTACAGATACACTGTATTAATGGAGGTGTGTCTACAGATACACTGTATTAAGGTGTGTCTACAGATACACTGTATTAATGGAGGTGTGGAGGTGTGTCTACAGATACACTGTATTAATGGAGGTGTGTCTACAGATACACTGTATTAATGGAGGTGTGTCTACAGATACACTGTATTAATGGAGGTGTGGAGGAGGTGTGTCTACAGATACACTGTATTAATGGAGTGTGTGGAGGAGGTGTGTCTACAGATACACTGTATTAATGGAGGTGTGGAGGAGGTGTGTCTACAGATACACTGTATGTGTCTACAGATACACTGTATTAATGGAGGTGTCTACAGATACACTGTATTAATGGAGGTGTGGAGGAGGTGTGTCTACAGATACACTGTATTACTGGAGGTGTGTCTACAGTTACACTGTATTAATGGAGGTTTGGTGGAGGTGTGTCTACAGATACACTGTATTAATGGAGGTGTGGAGGAGGTGTGTCTACAGATACACTGTATTAATGGAGGTGTGTCTACAGATATACTGTATTAATGGAGGTGTGGAGGAGGTGTGTCTACAGATACACTGTATTAATGGAGGTGTGGAGGACAGATACACTGTATTAATGGAGGTGTGGAGGTGTGTCTACAGATACACTGTATTAATGGAGGTGTGTCTACAGAGGAGGTGTGTCTACAGATACACTGTATTAATGGAGGTGTGGAGGAGGTGTGTCTACAGATACACTGTATTAATGGAGGTGTGGAGGAGGTGTGTCTACAGATACACTGTATTAATGGAGGTGTGTCTACAGATACACTGTATTAATGGAGGTGTGTCTACAGATACACTGTATTAATGGAGGTGTGGAGGAGGTGTGTCTACAGATATTAATGGAGGTGTGGTATTAATGGAGGTGTGTCTACAGATACACTGTATTAATGGAGGTGTGGAGGAGGTGTGTCTACAGATACACTGTATTAATGGAGGTGTGTCTGTACACTGTAATGGAGGTGTGTCTACAGATACACTGTATTAATGGAGGTGTGTCTACAGATACACTGTACACTGTATTAATGGAGGTGTGTCTACAGATACACTGTATTAATGGAGGTGTGTCTACAGATACACTGTATTAATGGAGGTGTGTCTACAGATACACTGTATTAATGGAGGTGTGGAGGAGGTGTGTCTACAGATACACTGTATTAATGGAGGTGTGGAGGAGGTGTGTCTACAGATACACTGTATTAATGGAGGTGTGTCTACAGATACACTACACTGTATTAATGGAGGTGTGTCTACAGATACACTGTATTAATGGAGGTGTGTCTATAGATACACTGTATTAATGGAGGTGTGTATACAGATACACTGTATTAATGGAGGTGTGTCTACTGATACACTGTATTAATGGGAGGTGTGTCTACAGATACACTGTATTAATGGAGGTGTGTGTGTCTACAGATACACTGTATTAATGGAGGTGTGGAGGAGGTGTGTCTACAGATACACTGTATTAATGGAGGTGTGTGGAGGTGTGGAGGAGGTGTGTCTACAGATACACTGTATTAATGGAGGTGTGTCTACAGATGGAGGTGGTGTGTCTACAGATACACTGTATTAATGGAGGTGTGGAGGAGGTGTGTCTACAGATACACTGTATTAATGGAGGTGTGTCTACAGATACACTGTATTAATGGAGGTGTGTCTACAGATACACTATATTAATGGAGGTGTGTCTACAGATACACTGTATTAATGGAGGTGTGTCTACAGATACACTGTATTAATGGAGGTGTGGAGGAGGTGTGTCTACAGATACACTGTATTAATGGAGGTGTGTCTACAGATACACTGTATTAATGGAGGTGAGGTGGAGTGTCTCCAGATACACTGTATTAATGGAGGTGTGGAGTGTCTACTGATACACTGTATTAATGGAGGTGTGGAGGAGGTGTGTCTACAGATACACTGTATTAATGGAGGTGTGTCTACAGATACACTGTATTAATGGAGGTGAGGAGGAGGTGTGTCTACAGATACACTGTATTAATGGAGGTGTGTCTACTGATACACTGTATTAATGGAGGTGTGTCTACAGATACACTGTATTAATGGAGGTGTGGAGGAGGTGTGTCTACAGATACACTGTATTAATGGAGGTGTGGAGGAGGTGTGTCTACAGATGCACTGTATTAATGGAGGTGTGTCTACTGATACACTGTATTAATGGAGGTGTGTCTACTGATACACTGTATTAATGGAGGTGTGGAGGAGGTGTGTCTACAGATACACTGTATTAATGGAGGTGTGTCTACAGATATACTGTATTAATGGAGGTGTGTCTACAGATACACTGTATTAATGGAGGTGTGTCTACAGATATACTGTATTAATGGAGGTGTGTCTATAGATACACTGTATTAATGGAGGTGTGTCTACAGATACACTGTATTAATGGAGGTGTGTCTACAGATACACTGTATTAATGGAGGTGTGTCTACTGATACACTGTATTAATGGAGGTGTGTCTATAGATACACTGTATTAATGGAGGTGTGTCTACAGATACACTGTATTAATGGAGGTGTGTCTACAGATACACTGTATTAATGGAGGTGTGTCTACTGATACACTGTATTAATGGAGGTGTGTCTACAGATACACTGTATTAATGGAGGTGTGGAGGAGGTGTGTCTACAGATACACTGTATTAATGGAGGTGTGGAGGAGGTGTGTCTACAGATACACTGTATTAATGGAGGTGTGGAGGAGGTGTGTCTACAGATACACTGTATTAATGGAGGTGTGGAGGAGGTGTGTCTACAGATACACTGTATTAATGGAGGTGTGTCTACAGATACTTCACGACTGGACTACCGTCGTAATCTACCCGAGGAGAGTAATCCAACTGGTCCCTCCGTCGCGACGTTACCTGAACGCGCATCTGCAGCCCGCTAATCGTTAGCTGTCTTATCGGCTGCTATCTGAATAGGTGTATCGGACCATTTTTCTTGGGTCACTATAACTATATCTATTTTGCCAATTGGATTGATCCCCTCTACCACACGGTACCCCACAAATCGCACAAGGTGGCTAAAAACAGACCTCCATCCTATGCTAGCTTGCTACCGATGGCCCGGCTAGCTGTCTGAATCGCCGTGACCCCAACCAACCTCACTACTCACTGGACCCTTATGATCACGCGGCTACGCATGCCTCTCCTTAATGTCAATATGCCTTGTCCATTGCTGTTCAATTAGTGATTATTGTCTTAATTCACTGTAGAGCCCCTAGCCCTGCTCAATAAGCCTTAGCTAACCCTTCAGTTCCACTTCCCACACATGCATTGACATCACCTGGTCAAGAGACAATATCTCTCTCATCATCACTCAATACCTAGGTTGACCTCCACTGTATTCACATCCTACCATACCTTTGTCTGTACATTATACCATGAAGCTATTTTATTGCCTCCAGAAACCTCATTTTACTCTCTGTTCCGGACGTTCTAGACGACCAATTCTCATAGCTTTTAGCCGTACCCTTATCCTACTCCTCCTCTGTTCCTCTGGTGATGTAGAGGTGAATCCAGGCCCTGCAGTGCCTAGCTCCCCTCCTATTCCACAAGCGCTCTCTTTTGATGACTTCTGTAACCGTAATAGCCTTGGTTTCATGCATGTTAACATTAGAAGCCTCCTCCCTAAGTTTGATTTATTCACTGCTTTAGCACACTCTGCCATCCCTGATGTCCTAACCGTGTCTGAATCCTGGCTTAGGAAGACCACCAAAAACTCTGAAATCTCCATCCCTAACTACAACATTTTCAGACAAGATAGAACGGCCAAAGGGGGCGGTGTTTCAATTTACTGCAGAGATAGCCTGCAGAGTTCTGTCCAACTATCCAAGTCTGTACCCAAACAATTTGAACTTCTACTTTTAAAAATCCACCTCTCTAAAAACAAGTCTCTCACCGTTGCCGCCGGCTATAGACCACCCTCTGCCCCCAGCTGTGCTCTGGACACCATATGTGAACCGATTGCCCCCCATCTATCTTCAGAGCTCGTGCTGCTAGGTGACCTAAACTGGAACATGCTTAACACCACAGCCATCCTACAATCTAAGCTTGAGGCCCTCAATCTCACACAAATCAATGAACCTACCAAGTATCACCCCAAAGCCGTAAACACGGGCACCCTCATAGATATCATCCTAACCAACTTGCCCTCTAAATACACCTCTGCTGTTTTCAACCAAGATCTCAGCAATCACTGCCTCATTGCCTGCATGCGTAATGGGTCAGCGGTCAAGCGACCTCCACTCATCACTGTCAAACGCTCCCTGAAACACTTCAGCGAGCAGGCCTTTCCAATCGACCTGGCCCGGGTATCCTGGAATGACATTGACCTCATCCCGACAGTAGAGGATGCCTGGTCATTTTTTAAAAGTGCCTTCCTCACCATCTTAAATAAACATGCCCCATTCAATAAATTTAGAACCAGGAACAGACATAGCCCTTGGTTCTCTCCAGACCTGACTGCCCTTGACCAGCACAAAAACATCCTGTGGCGTTCTGCATTAGCATCGAATAGTCCCTGTGATATGTAACTTTTCACTTTTCAGGGAAGTTAGAAACCAATATAAACAGGCAGTTAGAAAAGCCAAGGCCAGCTTTTTCAAGCAGCAATTTGCTTCCTGAAACACCGTAAAGTCCATGGAGAAAAAGAGCACCTCCTCCTAGCTGCCCACTGCACTTAGGATAGGAAACTCTGTCACCACTGATAAATCCACTATAATTGAGAATTTCAAAAAGCATTTTTCTACAGCTGGCCATGCTTTCCACCTGTCTACCCCTACCCCGGTCAGCAGCACTGCACCACCCACAGCAACTCGCCCAAGCCTTCCCCATTTCTCCTTCTCCCAAAACCAGTCAGCTGATGTTCTGAAAGAGCTGCAAAATCTGGACCCCTACAAATCAGCCAGGCTAGACAATCTGGACCCTTTCTTTCTAAAATGATCTGCAGCCCCTATTTGTTGCAACCCCTATTACTAGCAACCTCTCTTTCGTGCGTCTGAGATTTCCGAAGATTGGAAAGCTGCCGCGAGCATCCCCCTCTTCAAAGGGGGAGACACTCTCGACCCAAACTCCTACAGACCTATATCTTTCCTACCCTGTCTTTCTAAGGTCTTCGAAAGCCAAAATAACAAACAGATCATTTCGAATCCCACCGCACCTTCTTTGCTATGCAATCTGGTTTCAGAGCTGGTCATGGGTGCACCTCAGCCACGCTCAAGGTCCTAAACGACATAACCGCCATCGGTACTGTGCAGCCGTATTCATTGATCTGGCCAAAGCTTTCGACTCTGTCAATCACTACATCCTTACCGGCAGAATCAATAGCCTTGGTTTCTCAAATGACTGCCTCGCCTGGTTCACCAACTACTTCTCAGATAGAGTTCAGTGTGTCAAATCGGAGGACCAGTTGTCCGGGCCTCTGGCAGTCTCTATGTGGGTGCCACAGGGTTCAATTCTTCTCTGTATACATCAATGAGGTCGCTCTTGCTGCTGGTGATTCTCTGATCCACCTCTGCGCAGACGACACCATTCTGTATACTTCTGGCCCTTCTTTGGACACTGTGTTAACAACCCTCCAGACGAGCTTCAATGCCATACAACTCTCCTTCCATGGTCTCCAACTGCTCTTAAATACAAGTAAAACCAAATGCATGCTCTTCAACTGATTGCTGCCTGCACCTGCCCACCCGTCCAGCATCACTACTCTGGACGGTTCTGACTTGTGGATAACTACAAATACCTAGGTATCTGGTTAGACTGTAAACTCTCCTTGCAGACTCACATCAAACATCTCCAATCCAAAGTTAAATCTAGAATTGGCTTCCTATTTCGCAACAAAGCATCCTTCACTCATGCTGTCAAACATACCCTTGTAAAACTGACCATCCTACCAATCCTCGACTTCGCTGTCACAAAATAGCCTCCAACACTCTACTCAATAAATTGGATGCAGTCTATCACAGTGCCATCCGTTTTGTCACAAAAGCCCCATATACTACCCACCACTGTGACCTGTATGCTCTCGTTGGCTAGCCCTCGCTTCATACTCATCGCCAAACCCAATGGCTCCAGGTCATCTACAAGACCTTGCTAGGTAAAGTCCCCCCTTATCTCAGCTCGCTAGTCACCATAGCAGCACCCACCTGTAGCACGCTCTCCAGCAGGTATATCTCTCTAGTCACCCCCAAAACCAATTCGCCTTTGGCTGCCTCTCCTTCCAGTTCTCTGCTGCCAATGACTGGAACGAACTACAAAAATCTCTGAAACTGGAAACACTTATCTCCCCCACTAGCTTTAAGCACCAGCTGTCAGAGCAGCTCACAGATTACTGCACCTGTACATAGCCCATCTATAATTTAGCCCAAACAACTACCTCTTTCACTACTGTATTTATTTTATTTATTTAGCTCCTTTGCACCCCATTATTTTTATCTCTACTTTGCACATTCTTCCACTGCAAATCTACCATTCCAGTGTTTTACTTGCTATATTGTATTTACTTCGCCACCATGGCCTTTTTTTTGCCTTTACCTCCCATATCTCACCTCATTTGCTCACATCGTATATAGACTTGTTTATACTGTATTATTGACTGTGTGTTTGTTTTACTCCATGTGTAACTCTGTGTTGTTATATGTGTCGAACTGCTTTGCTTTATCTTGGCCAGGTCACAATTGTAAATGAGAACTTGTTCTCAACTTGCCTACTTGGTTAAATAAAGGTGTTCTCAACTAGCCTACCTGCTTAAATAAAGGTGTTCTCAACGAGCCTACCTGGTTAAATAAATGTGTTCTCAACTAGCCTACCTGGTTAAATAAAGGTGTTCTCAACTAGCCTACCTGGTTAAATAAAGGTGTTCTCAACTGGCCTACCTGGTTAAATAAAGGTGTTCTCAACTAGCCTACCTGGTTAAATAAAGGTGTTCTCAACTAACCTACCTGGTTAAATAAAGGTGTTCTCAACTAGCCTACCTGGTTAAATAAAGGTGTTCTCAACTAGCCTACCTGGTTAAATAAAGGTGTTCTCAACTAGCCTACCTGGTTAAATAAAGGTGTTCTCAACTAGCCTACCTGGTTAAATAAAGGTGTTCTCAACTAGCCTACCTGGTTAAATAAAGGTGTTCTCAACTAGCCTACCTGGTTAAATAAAGGTGTTCTCAACTAGCCTACCTGGTTAAATAAAGGTGTTCTCAACGAGCCTACCTGGTTAAATAAAGGTGTTCTCAACGAGCCTACCTGGTTAAATAAAGGTGTTCTCAACGAGCCTACCTGGTTAAATAAAGGTGTTCTCAACTAGCCTACCTGGTTAAATAAAGGTGTTCTCAACTAGCCTACCTGGTTAAATAAAGGTGTTCTCAACGAACCTACCTGTTTAAATAAAGGTGTTCTCAACTAGCCTACCTGGTTAAATAAAGGTGTTCTCAACGAGCCTACCTGGTTAAATAAAGGTGTTCTCAACGAGCCTACCTGGTTAAATAAAGGTGTTCTCAACGAGCCTACCTGGTCAAATAAAGGTGTTCTCAACGAGCCTACCTGGTTAAATAAAGGTGTTCTCAACGAGCCTGGTTAAATAAAGGTGTTCTCAACTAGCCTACCTGGTTAAATAAAGGTGTTCTCAACGAGCCTACCTGGTGAAATAAAGGTGAAATAAAAAATCCTCCTGCATGTAATTTAGGAATTGATAAGAGCTAGGTACATTAGTACGCTGTTTGATTAAGGGGATTATAAATATAAATTACTTGTTAATTGTTTTACCTTAGGATCGCTGGAGACAAATGTGAAACCAGTCATATTGCAGCAGGCTGAAGCATATCAATATATATATATCACCTTTACCACAGGGCTGTTTATGACATAGTGGCCTTATGACCTTTCAGGGATGAAATCTGGAGACCCAAGCTATAGGCTTCTGTTGCCATGTGAAAATGACAGTATAGCAACAAAACTACTGACTTGATTTCTGATTTCTAGAATGTTTTAATTATATCATCAGTTAAATCCACCTACCGAGTTGATTTCTGATTTCTAGAATGTTTTCATTATATCATAAGTTAAATCCACCTACTGTACATTTACAACGGTCACTGACTTCGTAGTTAATTTCCTTTGCATTGTTATTTTACCTTCCCTCCGTCTCGTTCCTGTGTTTGTTCCTGATGAGTTTTTTCTGTTAAATAGCAGTTACCTTGCCTGCTACATCAGTCATCTAAAGAGTAGCCAGTTTCTGTTCTGCTTCCTTTTACAACTCAGTGGAAGAGCGCAACACGTACACACTGAACTATGCTTAACTCTCCCATGCCAGTCCAGCCAGCCTTCCAGAAGCTTTGCCTTCACTGGGTCCTAAAACCTAGTTGTATAAAACACTTAACACATTAACACATAAAACAACTTCAAAACAGCTTACCCGACCGCTCGGAGGCGTCTGGATGGTCCTAAAGAACACCGTTACCGTGTCTTGTATCACATTCCAATGATAACACTGGGGGGGGGGTACAAAAATGCCATTTCAGAATGTGGTTGGGACATGTCCCCAACCCCACTGAAAGTTGCGCCCCTGGTTGTTCCTGAGGATAGCTAGCAATAGTGGATCATATTAGGCTTACGTCTTACAAGCTGTGAAATAGTCTGGGACATGTAGCCTATGGGAATCATTATGGAAAGCAGGTCATATGTAGCAGTTTAAACCTGGAGCCTGAAGCACGGTTCACGATGACCGGACTGTTGTCATCACAGTTCCATGATTAGGAAGGATTATCAGTTCAGGTAGATTTTTTTTTTTTTTACCTTTACTTCAACCCCAAGATTGCACACTTTTTTCAATGACGGCAGTAACAGTGGGTTAACTTATTCATTAAAACATTTGTACCTTGTCAGCTCGAGGAATCAAACCACTATTTTTTACTAGTCCATCAATACATTTAAACCTGTAAACGGTTCACGATGACCCGGACTGTTGTCATCATTATTATTATATTTTCCTAATTTATAACTACTAACCCCTGATTGCAAACCTTCCAGTATTTTGTGGATTTATTTTAAAACATGGCTACTTTCAGGAGGAGATCAAACCACTATTTATGATTCATCAATTAATTTATCCCAATATTCTGAACTGTTTTCATTATTCTTATATATTCTAGTGAATAATATAAAAGATTAGAGCTTTTGAAATCTACCAGAAGATTAATATGTATGCTTTCTTTAATTGATCCCCAATATTCTGAACTGTTCTCTTCATATATTCTAGTGAGTCTTATATGGCTTAGAACTCAAGTTAAAGCCATGTTAGAGACTGAGATCACATGGCTTAGAACTAAAGTTAAAGCCATGTTAGAGACTAGTTCTAAGCCATGTGATCACCAGTCTCTAACATGGCTTTAACTTGAGTTCTAAGCCATGTGATCACCAAAGTTAAAGCCATGTTAGAGACTGTTGATCACATGGCTTAGAACTAAAGATAACCACACCTGCATTCAACATAGTTCGTATACCTCATTTACTCAAGTACTTCCTTTATTTTGTCAGTTACATGTATATAATAATAGTATAAACACAATTAGTATACAATGAAGACTGTACACCTTGGTATGGTTTGATAAAGCTTTAATTTCTCCTGCTATGGCACAGTTTCCAGCTGTAGATTATTCTGCTTCATAGTACAATTCATATTAAATAAAAAATAAAACTTGTTTTTTTTTAACAGAAGTTTGTCCAGCCTTTTTGTTTTCCCGCTGCTTATAGATTAAATACCTACAATAATAATCATCAAAAACTTTAAATAAATTAGGCGTCATAAAGCAAAAAAAAAAAAAAAAAGTATCTAACAAACTTCATAAATATACATATCGTAACATGTTTAAAAAATAATATAACATCTGTACAATTGAAATAGACAGAATGGATTCCAAACAGACCCTGTTCTGCTACAGTGAGCCATTTGTTCCCCACATAGTACACTACTTTTGACCAGAGTAGCTTTGTCCAAGCCAGCATGACTCCATCTCCTGTTTGTGAAGTACAACCCCCACCGGGAACATGACTCTGGTCAACAACAAAAAAACACACAAAAATGGTGTACTATATTAGGGAAAAGGGTTTGATTTTGGACATACCCTCCAGAGACACTTGATACTTTGGTCCATTAGAACTGCAAGGCAAGCAGTCTCTCATTCACAGATAGTTGGGTACATCATGAAGCAGTCTAAAGCAGTGCGTTCCTCTCCCTAACCAAGTTCAAGCCTCCACATACTGTGCTAGTATCAGGAGGGGTTTGGGGGTCAATTTCAGTCAATTCAGGAAGTCCACTGAAATCTCCATTCAAAACGCTTTTTAAAAATGGAGGACAACTCAGAATAGCAATTGATTTTACTTTCTGAATTGACTAGAATTCCAAAGAATTTGACTCATCTACTCGTCAGCTAACTGAAAACCTTAAAGCAAATAGTTAACTTGACATTTTTACATGCATTTTATTATATTGAATAATTGTTTCAAACTCCTGGAACAACACAATATTGAATCTGAAAGATGAAATGTTATTTATTTTTATACGGTCTTGTCTTCCAATAACAAATCTGAAATGTTTCAAAACAGGATGTGATATATTTCTCATATCCTGTTATAGTGGAATACAGCGACATCTCGTTCAGAGAACTGTAATCCTTTATTGCTGTTACTTTTCATTCCTCTTCCTGTCATTAAAAACAACGCCAGAATGTGTGTCCCCCAAATGGCACCCTATTCCCTACATAGTGTGCAACCCCCCAATAAGGCCCTGGTCAAAAGTAGTGCACTATATAAGGAATAGGGTACCATTTGTGACAAATGCAATATCAGCCATAATATTTATAAGTTTGTATCAACAACAGATTTGACAAGACAGATAGAAGTAAACGGAACCACATCATCGTCATATCCTTCATCTCATCAGCAGAGTAGGAAACCGGTAGCCTACGGTCAAGACAGTGCACAAACAGATCTGGGACCAGGCTAGGAGATGGACAGATCTGGGATCAGGCTAGGAGATGGACAGATCTGGGACCAGGCTAGGAGATGGACAGATCTGGGATCAGGCTAGGAGATGTGCAGATCTGGAAACAGGCTAGGAGATGTGCAGATCTGGGACCAGGCTAGGAGATGTGCAGATCTGGGACCAGGCTAGGAGATGTGCAGATCTGGGACCAGGCTAGGAGATGTGCAGATCTGGGATCCAGGCTAGGAGATGTGCAGATCTGGGACCAGGCTAGGAGATGGACAGATCTGGGATCAGGCTAGGAGATGTGCAGATCTGGGACCAGGCTAGGAGATGTGCAGATCTGGGACCAGGCTAGGAGATGGACAGATCTGGGACCAGGCTAGGAGATGGACAGATCTGGGACCAGGCTAGGAGATGTGCAGATCTGGAACCAGGCTAGGAGATGTGCAGATCTGGGATCAGGCTAGGAGATGTGCAGATCTGGGACCAGGCTAGGAGATGGACAGATCTGGGACCAGGCTAGGAGATGGACAGATCTGGGACCAGGCTAGGAGATGTGCAGATCTGGGACCAGGCTAGGAGATGTGCAGATCTGGGACCAGGCTAGGAGATGTGCAGATCTGGGACCAGGCTAGGAGATGGACAGATCTGGGACCAGGCTAGGAGATGGACAGATCTGGGACCAGGCTAGGAGATGGACAGATCTGGGACCAGGCTAGGAGATGGACAGATCTGGGACCAGGCTAGGAGATGTACAGATCTGGGACCAGGCTAGGAGATGTGCAGATCTGGGACCAGGCTAGGAGATGGTCCAATTGCACTTGGTGCAACACCAGGGTTTAAGTCCAGGGAAAGTCTCAGGCCAGACACCTGGGAAAGTCTCAGGCCAGACACCAGGCCAGACACCAGGGAAAGTCTCAGGCCAGACACCAGGCCAGACACCAGGGAAAGTCTCAGGCCAGACACCAGGCCAGACACCAGGGAAAGTCTCCAGGCCAGACACCAGGCCAGACACCAGGGAAAGTCTCAGGCCAGACACCAGGAAAGTCTCAGGCCAGACACCAGGCCAGACACCAGGGAAAGTCTCAGGCCAGACACCAGGCCAGACACCAGGGAAAGTCTCAGGCCAGACACCAGGAAAGTCTCAGGCCAGACACCAGGAAAGTCTCAGGCCAGACACCAGGGAAAGTCTCAGGCCAGACACCAGGAAAGTCTCAGGCCAGACACCAGGGAAAGTCTCAGGCCAGACACCAGGGAAAGTCTCAGGCCAGACACCAGGCCAGACACCAGGGAAAGTCTCAGGCCAGACACCAGGCCAGACACCAGGGAAAGTCTCAGGCCAGACACCAGGCCAGACACCAGGGAAAGTCTCAGGCCAGACACCAGGCCAGACACCAGGGAAAGTCTCAGGCCAGACACCAGGCCAGACACCAGGGAAAGTCTCAGGCCAGACACCAGGAAAGTCTCAGGCCAGACACCAGGCCAGACACCAGGGAAAGTCTCAGGCCAGACACCAGGCCAGACACCAGGGAAAGTCTCAGGCCAGACACCAGGGAAAGTCTCAGGCCAGACACCAGGGAAAGTCTCAGGCCAGACACCAGGGAAAGTCTCAGGCCAGACACCAGGCCAGAACCAGTCTCAGGCCAGACACCAGGGAAAGTCTCAGGCCAGACACCAGGGAAAGTCTCAGGCCAGACACCAGGCCAGA
Organism: Oncorhynchus masou masou; assembly: GCF_036934945.1. Taxonomy (NCBI): domain Eukaryota; kingdom Metazoa; phylum Chordata; class Actinopteri; order Salmoniformes; family Salmonidae; genus Oncorhynchus; species Oncorhynchus masou. Next base: position 9,959 of record NW_027008433.1, on the reverse strand, counting down.
CACCAGGGAAAGTCTCAGGCCAGACACCAGGCCAGACACCAGGAAAGTCTCAGGCCAGACACCAGGCCAGACACCAGGGAAAGTCTCAGGCCAGACACCAGGCCAGACACCAGGGAAAGTCTCAGGCCAGACACCAGGGAAAGTCTCAGGCCAGACACCAGGGCTGTGGTTACAGTGGAAAGAGCCCATTGGAGATTCCTGTGACGAATTTTAAAGTATCCATCTCCCATAACAGCTGAAACATACCGTTTGCTAGTAGTCAGCATGAAGACGTTCTAAACACGATCAGCACAAGAGAATCAATCTGACAGCATGTGGCATCAATTCGTTTCACCACGGCAATAGCGCAATGGTGCTTTAACGACTAATCTAATACAAATTGACCAGAAAATAACATGAGGTTACCCATGCAACAAAATAATTGTAACTAAATCAAGATCAAGGTTGCCATGCCTGTGTGAGAGTAAATTGTACTGTGGTAACATAAAGTCTACCCAGCCCCAGAGTCTAAACCTGGTTGACCCCCCCCCCACATCTACCCAACCCCAGAGTCTAAACCTGGTTGACCCCCCCACATTTACCCAGCCCCAGAGTCTAAACCTGGTTGACCCCCCCAACCCCATCTACCCAACCCCAGAGTCTAAACCTGGTTGACCCCCCCCCACATCTACCCAACCCCAGAGTCTAAACCTGGTTGACCCCCCCCCACATTTACCCAGCCCCAGAGTCTAAACCTGGTTGACCCCCCCCCACATCTACCCAACCCCAGAGTCTAAACCTGGTTGACCCCCCGCCCCCATCTACCCAACCCCAGAGTCTAAACCTGGTTGACCCCGCCCCCATCTACCCAACCCCAGAGTCTAAACCTGGTTGACCCCCCCCCATCTACCCAACCCCAGAGTCGACACCTGGCAGGCAATTGTCACAAGTAGTCTAGTATTTAGGGGATAGGGTGCTATTTGGGTCAGACATACAGCTATTGAACTTCCACACTAGACAATGTGACACTAATGAAATGAATCGGGGCAGAAAACTGAAACACATGGACAATTTTGATAATCATATTCCCACCAACAAAAACAACAAAAAGTAACATTTCCAAAAACCTTTGACTAAGTGCATTCTTGCCGTTTTGCCTTCTCCAGTAAAGCGAGATAGTCAGGTCCCTCTGTTTCAATAGAGAACGCTGACAGAGCAGGCGTGTCGAGTCAGAGGAACGTTAAGAACAAGAGGATTCTCATAGTTCAGAGAGAGAAAAGAGACACGGAGCTTCATACTGTAGGGTCAGAGGGGGTGCAGGCTTTTGTTTCAGCCCAGCACTAACACCCCCAATTCAGCTAATCATGGGCTAAAAAAGTGTGTTAGTGCTGGGCTGAAACAAAAGCCTGCACACCCAATACAGCTCCAGGAGCTGGAGACAGTGATTTTACTAGATCAGATCAGCCTATCCAGCAGCCGAAACTCAACTCTGAAACTCCAAGCCAGTTCCAGCACACTTCTTCATCGTTTCCCCTGTAATCAGGGCCTGATTTAGACCTGGGACACCAGGTGGGTGATTCCCCTCTAATCAGGGCCTGATTTAGACCTGGGACACCAGGTGGGTGCAATTAATTTAGATCAGATACAACAGAAAACCAGCAATCAGGCTCTGGACCTCACCAGTAGGGTGAAATGAATGATCAGGTGAAGAGAACCCAGGCTCTGAACCTCGTTCAAGACCATGGTTTGTATCACAAATGACACCCCTGTGGGCTTTAGTCAAACGCCACACACTACACAGGGAATAGGGTGTACACTACACAGGGAATAGGGTGTACACTACACAGGGAATAGGGTGTACACTACACAGGGCATAGGGTGTACACTACACAGGGAATAGGGTGTACACTACACAGGGAATAGGGTGTACACTACACAGGGAATAGGGTGTACACTACACAGGGAATAGGGTGTACACTACACAGGGAATAGGGAGCCATTTGCGACGCATCCAGTCTGTTGAAAATAGCCAGCAACCTCACAGCAGAAAGACCATGGTGCTTGAAAACCTGGCCAATAAACCCAAAAAAAAATGGAGCAAGAGAATTCCTAGGTTTGGACCTTAAGTTTTCACATTAAAACAATATTAAATGAGTATAGAATCAAGACTAAATGAGGAATAGGGTGTAATTTGGGACGTAGCGCTCACTTCACGACAGGAGGATCTTGGTTTTCAACAGTTTGGATGATAGACAGAAAAAGAATTAGTAATAAATTATATATTTCAACACACAGGTTAAAAACCATCAAACACGATGAATTCCAGATGACGTTTTCTACCCGCCACGCCCATAAGGGTAGTTTCCTTCTTCTCGTCACGCCCACAGCGGGTAGTTTCCTTCTAGCCGTCACGCCCACAGCGGGTAGTTTCCTTCTAGCCGTCACGCCCACAGCGGGTAGTTTCCTTCTTCTCGTCACGCCCACAGCGGGTAGTTTCCTTCTGGCCGTCACGCCCACAGCGGGTTGTTTCCTTCTTCTCGTCACGCCCACAGCGGGTAGTTTCCTTCTAGCCGTCACGCCCACAGCGGGTTGTTTCCTTCTAGCCGTCACGCCCCCACAGCGGGTAGTTTCCTTCTTCTCGTCACTTCCACAGCGGGTAGTTTCCTTCCCCAGCACGTCACGCCCACAGCGGGTAGTTTTCCTTCTAGCCGTCACGCCCCCACAGCGGGTAGTTTCCTTCTTCTCGTCACTTCCACAGCGGGTAGTTTCCTTCTAGCCGTCACGCCCACAGCGGGTAGTTTCCTTCTTCTCGTCACGCCCACAGCGGGTAGTTTCCTTCTTCTCATCACGCCCACAGCGGGTAGTTTCCTTCTTCTCACGCCCACAGCGGGTAGTTTCCTTCTACCCGTCATAGTTTCCTTCTACCCGTCATGCCCACAGCGGGTAGTTTCCTTCTTCTCGTCATGCGCACAGCGAGTTGTTTATTTTCTTCCACTCAATGTTGCCATCTCTCTCTGGCCGTATACCAAACGGCACCCTATTCCCTATATAGTGCACTACTTTAGACCAGAGCCCTAGCCCTATGGAACCCCCTATTCCCTATATAGTGCACTACCTTAAACCAGAGCAGAAACATAAAAGCAAGTGTGGGCCCTGGTCAAAAGTAGTTGACTATATAGGGATGCTGAGCAGTCTGTGTCTGGTATTGTCTCTGGCCCCTGGGGGTGATTGGACTCGGGTCATGTGTCCCTGTAGGTGGACTTAAGCTGGTAGCTATACATCCAGGATCTCCTCGGCCGTACCCCACATCGTAACCTGTAGCGCCCCGTTCTCCAGCTGATGGTGGGGTCCCACAGGGCCGACAGGAAGATCTGGATGGTCATGGACTCTCTGATGAACCAGGCTACAGCGTAGTCCAGTTTGGAGAAGGCCGGCGCACCGCCCTGTAGGGAGAGAAGGAAAAACATACTCCGTTGGTTTCTTCAACACGATTTATTCTGAACTTTTCTGTGTCTCAGTTAGAGTAACGAGCGGTGGTTATCAGTTTTTACATCCCAGACATAACATTAATAGCAGACAACCTGGTTAACTTGGATGTAGTCAGAGATGATCCACACCAGACAGTGTGTGTGTGTGTGTGTGTGTGTGTCCTCGGAGCTGGATGTAGTCAGAGATGATGTGTGTGTGTGTGTACCTGAACTCCTCGGAGCTGGATGTAGTCAGAGATGAACCACGCCAGACAGTGTGTGTGTGTGTGTGTGTGTGTGTGTGTGTGTGTGTGTGTGTGTGTGTACCTGAACTCCTCGGAGCTGGATGTAGTCAGAGATGATCCACACCAGACAGTGTGTGTGTGTGTGTGTGTGTGTGTGTGTACCTGAACTCCTCGGAGCTGGATGTAGTCAGAGATGAACCACACCAGACTGTGTGTGTGTGTGTGTGTGTGTGTGTGTGTGTGTGTGTGTGTGTACCTGAACTCCTCGGAGCTGGATGTAGTCAGAGATGAACCACGCCAGACAGTGGCACATGAAGAAGACCATAATATCCCAGTGGAACACGTGATGCGCGGCCCAGCCAATGATCAGGCTGGCTACGAAACACTCTGAGATGGGCTCACATATGGTGGCGGGAGCATGTTGATACGAAGCTTGGCCCACCTGAGAGGGGAGGAACAGACCACAGAATTACAAATCAACGGGTGTCCCCATTCAGGTCAATTACGTTATAATGGGTGGACTGGCAGCCATTTTGAGTGTCCACATAGCAGTAAAGCAGGAAGTAGTGGACTGGCGGCCATTTTGGTGTCCACATAGCAGTAAAGTAGTGGACTGGCGGCCATTTTGAGTGTCATAGCAGTAAAGCAGGAAGTAGTGGACTGGCGGCCATTTTGAGTGTCCACATAGCAGTAAAGCAGGAAGTAGTGGACTGGCGGACATTTTGAGTGTCCACATAGCAGTAAAGCAGGAAGTAGTGGACTGGCGGCCATGTTGAGTGTCCACATAGCAGTAAAGCAGGAAGTAGTGGACTGGCGGCCATTTTGAGTGTCCACATAGCAATAAAGCAGGCGTTAAAAAAAACATTATGTTTCTATGGATGAGACACCCCTTAGACTAATCTATAGACACATCTACGTAACTTTAGCCTATATCACACTATAATGTCTTATCACACTATACACAAGTGAAAAATATATTTGATCTCTTTAAAAAAAAAATGAATGACATTGATCAGAGTCAGTAGATCTGAAGCCATCTGAATCCCAATGTGGCAGGTTAGTCAGTGGACTATTGGGAGACTGAAACAGCTAAACTAGCTTTTAGAAATAAACTGCCACTTGTTCAAATAATCTAGGACAGAGGGTGTCAAACTCAATTCCCGAGAGTTGTGTCTACTTAAATTGATCAATCAAGTACAAAAGGGAGGAGAGAAAGAACTCGGTCCCTTGGTCCTCCGGGAATCTGCTCTATAACAGTGGCTGAGTGTGAAAGTCTAAGCCCTGATAGTTTGTTTACCTGATCATACGGGACTGGAACTGAGCAACTGAATAGGACCCGGAGTTCTGCATGGCTACCTGCGTTGCCATGGAGAATTTCCATCCCTGTGAGATAAGAGGGGAGGGACAAAGGAAACAGTTAGCCCCTTCGGTTCAAAGTTCAGCCACAAATCACTCACGTTGATTTTTAGCTAGCGGTGGCTAAAGTTGGCAGACCTTTGTAGATGGCTGCTTAAAAAGAAAACCAAGCCACATATTACAGAGCCTCCTTGCCCATAGACTCCTTTCAGGTTGAGGAAATATATCTAACATCAAGTTGTAAAATAGTGAACTTCCCCTTTAACTTCCCCTTTAAGAGCTGGAGTTAAGATCTGGCCAATGTCCGGTAATCCAATGAACGTTTTCAATAACACCAAAACACGACCGGTCAAATCATCAATGTTTTGTGGATCAACAATAAAACAGGTCAAAGTGTCAGGGTTAAAAGGCAAAGATGGGAACCGGGTTCAGGGCTCACCTCAGCGCTAGACCCCTGGTTCAATTCCAGGCGCACAGGTCTAAGGCACTGCACCTCAGCGCTAGAGCGTCACTACAGACCCTGGTTCGATTCCAGGCTGTATCACAGCGGTCCTAAGGCACTGCACCTCAGCGCTAGAGGCTTCACTACAGACCCTGGTTCGATTCCAGGCTGTATCACAACAGGCCACGTTTGGGAATCCCAACGGGCGGCGCACAATTATTCAGCGTCCTGATGGTTTGGCCGGTGTCGGCCGTCATTGTAAATAATAATTTGTTCTTAACGGACTTGCTTTGTAAAATAAAAGGCTAAATACATTATTTATATAATTCTTTTACATTTTTGAAAAACTTATTATAAGTTTACATTTGAAGACTGACCAACACCATCAATAAACAAGGGATGTTGAGAGACATTTGTGCCCTTAAACAGCCGAGAACAAAAACACTATTCCTTGTGTTTCGATGTGTACAATATGCAAACTTTATAGCCAACTTCATTTAAACTTTCCTAAAACAATAATTGTCTCATGGTTCAACTGTCAGGACTAAGATCAGAGCGCTAAATGCATCAGGGCATTGCATGCTTAGACTTGGGATACGATAGACAAACACAATTCCAGAAGAAGTGTCAACATACGTTATATGATAAACCAGGCTGTATTGAGCTCAGGGTCAGATAACCTCAGGTTAGCTGTAACATGTATGATAAAGGGTCAGGGTCAGGGTTAGGGTCAAGGTCAGGGTCAGATAACCTCCAGGTTAGCTGTAACATGTATGATAAAGGGTCAGGGTTAGGGTCAAGGTCAGGGTCAGGGTTAGATTACCTCAGGTTAGCTGTAACATGTATGATAAAGGGTCAGGGTTAGGGTCAGAGTTAGGGTCAGGGTTAGATAACCTCAGGTTAGCTGTAACGTGTATGATAAAGGGTCAGGGTTAGGGTTAGGGTCAGGGGTCAGATAACCTCATTAGTGTATGTATATAAAGGGTCAGGGTTAGGGTCAAGGTCAGGGTCAGATAACCTCAGGTTAGCTGTAGGTATGATAAAGGGTCAGGGTTAGGGTCAAGGTTAGGGTCAGGGTTAGATAACCTCAGGTTAGCTGTAACATGTATGATAAAGGGTCAGGGTTAGGGTCAAGGTCAGGGTCAGATAACCTCAGGTTGAGCTGTAACGTGTATGATAAAGGGTCAGGGTTAGGGTCAGAGTTAGGGTCAGGGTTAAATAACCTCAGGTTAGCTGTAACATGTATGATAAAGGGTCAGGGTTAGGGTCAGAGTTAGGGTCAGGGTTAGATAACCTCAGGTTAGCTGTAACATGTATGATAAAGGGTCAGGGTCAGGGTTAGGGTCAGGGTCAGATAACCTCAGGTTAGCTGTAACATGTATGATAAAGGGTCAGGGTTAGGGTCAAGGTCAGGGTCAGATAACCTCAGGTTAGCTGTAACGTGTATGATAAAGGGTCAGGGTTAGGGTCCGAGTTAGGGTCAGGGTTAGATAACCTCAGGTTAGCTGTAACATGTATGATAAAGGGTCAGGGTTAGGGTCAGAGTTAGGGTCAGGGTCAGATAACCTCAGGTTAGCTGTAACATGTATGATAAAGGGTCAGGGTTAGGGTCAGGGTTAGGGTCAGAGTTAGGGTCAGGGTTAGATAACCTCAGGTTAGCTGTAACATGTATGATAAAGGGTCAGGGTCAGGGTCAAGGTCAGGGTCAGATAACCTCAGGTTAGCTGTAACATGTATGATAAAGGGTCAGGGTTAGGGTCAGAGTTAGGGTCAGGGTCAGATAACCTCCAGGTTAGCTGTAACATGTATGATAAAGGGTCAGGGTTAGGGGTCAAGGTCCATCAGATAACCTCAGGTTAGCTGTAACATGTATGATAAAGTAATGTCTGTACCTGTCAGCGATGGCCTTCGCCATAAAGTAGTCCTCGGCGATGTACTGGCGAAGGTTATGAGCCCTCCAGCCTGGTCCAAGATATCTTTCCTCATCAAACATGACATCCCTGTCACACACTTAATACCCATCACGTTGGCTGAGATGTAGGAGCGTGGGTGGGACGTGCCAAAGTACACCTGTGAGAAAGACGGAGGTCGATTAGTAGGACAGGTCTTTAGCCTTCGACCCCGAGATCCAAGTATCCGTGACAGAAAAGTTAGGGGGAAAAAAACACAATATTGGAATTTCAGAACCTCTGTCTATTTTGTGTGTGTGTGAACCACCCTTCATTTTTATATATATATACAGGGTATTACGGTACAGAGTCAATGTGGAGGCTATATACAGGGTATTACGGTACAGAGTCAATGTGGAGGCTATATATATGGGGTACCGGTAGAGAGTCAATGTGGAGGCTATATACAGGGGTAGTACAAGTCAATATGGAGGCTATATACAGGGTACCGGTACAGAGTCAATGTGGAGGCTATATACAGGGTGTTATGGTACAGAGTCAATGTGGAGGCTATATACAGGGGGTACCGGTAGAGAGTCAATGTGGAGGCTATATACAGGGGTACCGGTACAGAGTCAATGTGGAGGCTATATACAGGGTATTACGGTACAGAGTCAATGTGGAGGCTATATACAGGGGGTACCGGTACAGAGTCAATGTGGAGGCTATATACAGGGGTACCGGTACAGAGTCAATGTGGAGGCTATATACAGGGTATTACGGTACAGAGTCAATGTGGAGGCTATATACAGGGGGTACTGGTACAGAGTCAATGTAGAGGCTATATACAGGGGGTACCGGTACAGAGTCAATGTGGAGGCTATATACAGGGGTACCGGTACAGAGTCAATGTGGAGGCTATATACAGGGGTACCGGTACAGAGTCAATGTGGAGGCTATATACAGGGTATTACGGTACAGAGTCAATGTGGAGGCTATATACAGGGTATTACGGTACAGAGTCAATGTGGAGGCTATATACAGGGTACCGGTACAGAGTCAATGTGGAGGCTATATACAGGGGTACCGGTACAGAGTCAATGTGGAGGCTATATACAGGGTATTACGGTACAGAGTCAATGTGGAGGCGATATACAGGGGTACCGGTACAGAGTCAATGTGGAGGCGATATACAGGGGTGCCGGTACAGAGTCAATGTGGAGGCTATATACAGGGTACACCGGTACAGAGTCAATGTGGAGGCTATATACAGGGGTACTGGTACAGAGTCAATGTAGAGGCTATATACAGGGGTACCGGTACAGAGTCAATGTGGAGGCTATATACAGGGTATTACGGTACAGAGTCAATGTGGAGGCTATATACAGGGTATTACGGTACAGAGTCAATGTGGAGGCTATATACAGGGTACCGGTACAGAGTCAATGTGGAGGCTATATACAGGGGTACTGGTACAGAGTCAATGTAGAGGCTATATACAGGGTATTACAGTACAGAGTCAATGTGGAGGCTATATACAGGGTATTACGGTACAGAGTCAATGTGGAGGCTATATACAGGGGTACCGGTACAGAGTCAATATGGAGGCTATATACAGGGTACCGGTACAGAGTCAATGTGGAGGCTATATACAGGGGGTACTGGTACAGAGTCAATGTAGAGGCTATATACAGGGGGTACCGGTACAGAGTCAATGTGGAGGCTATATACAGGGGTACCGGTACAGAGTCAATGTGGAGGCTATATACAGGGGTACTGGTACAGAGTCAATGTAGAGGCTATATACAGGGGGTACCGGTACAGAGTCAATGTGGAGGCTATATACAGGGGTACCGGTACAGAGTCAATGTAGAGGCTATATACAGGGGTACCGGTACAGAGTCAATGTGGAGGCTATATACAGGGGGTACCGGTACAGAGTCAATGTGAAGGCTATATACAGGGGTACTGGTACAGAGTCAATGTGAAGGCTATATACAGGGGGGGTACAGAGTCAATGTAGAGGCTATATACAGGGGTACTGGTACAGAGTCAATGTAGAGGCTATATACAGAAGGTACTGGTACAGAGTCAATGTGCGGAGGAACAAGTTCGTCGAGGTAATGTGAAAGACTCACAGCTGTTATCTAATGTATTGACTCAGGGGTTGAATTCTTATCTAATCAAGGTCGTGTTTTATTTTCCATTAATTTAAAAATAAATGTTCAAATTTATCTTGCACTTAAGACATTTTGTGTAGATCGATTAACAAAAAACAAATTAGATCCATTTAGTCCCACAACCTAACAACAAAATGTGGAATAAGTAAAAAAGTGTGAATGCAAATGACTGCTGTCTGAACACACACACACACACACACACACACTCTCTGATTTGGTAGCTTGCTGTTTGGAGAGTCAATATTCCAAAAGCGGATTTGAAAAACAAGTGATTTGAGCTTTAAGGCCTGTAGTGTGAACAAGGCTTCAGAACTCTAAGGGTTAAGTCCTATAGATCTAGTAGAGCACCAGACTAGTGGTCTGTCTCTGTCTGGAAGAATGCTACGGTCTACCGGCTCCCC